>NC_141990.1:291185347-291370347 GCF_049901715.1 Pseudonaja textilis | reverse complement strand
CAGTAGGCATCCGGATCACTTCCTTATCCAAGTTTATCCAAATTTTAATCCCGTGGGGTTATCCCATAGGGTCATGGGTCATGGATTTTGAACTCCTTGTTCAAAAGCTACTTGAACAAAAGCTGTAAACTATTCAATTTGAGGTTCATTGATTCAAAACTTGTTGGCTTATGATGCATCATTTCACCCAATAAAAGTTGCACAAAGGTTTTAGTAGTATATAGAACTGTCATTCTGTGAGGTTTCCCCGAAATTGCCCATTTTACTTTTATTTTCATTTTATTTTTTTCAGCCATGAAGAAAGTAGAGGAGATGAAAGAGTAAATCCCCTTGAAATAATTCTGGAACCTTCCATTTCCAGAAAAATGCTACAATAAACATATAAACTTACTGGCACTAAATCACAGAACATGGTATTTTAATGGACACAGTCCCTCTCTCTAGACTAGGGGCAGATTTTTTTCAAAGATATCCAGTATGATTTAAGGGTTAGGATGTTGCACTGGGTTTAGGAAATCCAGATTCAAAACCCTTTTTAGCCCTGAAGCTCAATGTTCTTAATGGAGCAGTCACTCCATCAAACTCCCTCACTACATTGTTGTAAATATCAATCAAAGAACCAGTTTGATATATGATTACCCCTAACCTTAAGCACAAAGCTAGTGGTGTATCATTGGGCAGTCACCCTCCCTCAGTCTTAGGAAGAGGCAAGGGGAAAACGTTTCTGAAATCTTGCCAAGAAAACTGCAGAAACTTGTCTAGGCATTGCCTGGAGTCAAGACTGACCGGAAGTCTCTATCTCTATCATCCCTACCTCTATCTCAAATGAAGAATCATGTATCCCATGTTGAAAAGATTATGTATGAATGTATACATGTATGTTATAGGGAGATTTAGGCAGGAATACCTGGAATCAAACCTGAGATATTCAGTATGTGAAAAAATATAGTTCTCCCTTGCTGTTGGTGTCTTTCCATTCTTACATCTTCCATACATGTTCTCTGTTTTGCAGGTAATGTAATTTTTTTTAATGTCTTCTCTACCCTTGAAAGTGAAGTTTTTTTCTTCATACTCTTCCAAGTTAAATGTTGACAAGTTGTAGGAAAATAGGACTTTTGCTGTTGGTTTAACACATGGGGTTTATGTTTTTCAATCAGTAGGTATATTTTCAGGTAACGCTAAGAACATCTCCATCTCCATCTGTAGAGTACATTTGATAACACAGGAAAGAAAATGAAAGCAGTCAGAGACAAAAGGAGACAGAAGATGAATGCTAGTTTTCCCCTGGGGTTCATGGTTGAAGGAATTAACACAGCTTGGCACTCTAACCTAGCTGTGTTTGTTTCCATGGCAACAGCTACGTACATGTTTCATAGTATCTACAGTGACACAATTGCAGAAATAGTAGCTTGCAGGTTTCTGATACTGCATCAGTGGGCTAGCAGCACATACAGTGTCTTAAGTAAGTGTAGAAGAATTTTACCAGTCTAAGCCTCTGGATTCAGGTAATTTAAGATGCATCTGACATGAGTTAACTTTAAGGAAGAGGGCTGGACCTTACGTGCCACTCTACCCGGGATGCCATGGTCAAAACTGAAAGTTGCAAGAAGCTGTTCAAGCAGTCCACGTTGATTTGAGCAAAACAATCAAATGTGAGTGAACACAGCTGGTTTAAAATGTGGGCAGTAAATTTTGAATGAAAATTTTGAGGACTAAATAGTTGTGGCAAGATGAAGGATGTTCCTTTTCTTTTCTTTCTCCTTTATTCACATGCAGACAAATCTTGCAGATTTTGCAGATTTGTCTTAGTGCAATAGAATTGAATGTGAAGTCTGGGAAGATTTTAGACTTCACAGTTGTTATGTTGGGATTTCTTGAATTGTAAGGCTGATTCCAAATGAGAATGATTGAACTGTTTGTTGACCAGCTGCTTCATCTGGGAAGATTTCAATCTCTTACATCCTTCTTTAGGGTTGTTGTAAATAACAGAGCTGTAGCAAGGCATAACATATAGTGACCCTGATTTGTCTTTGACATTGTACTGCTATTTTTTTTTATTTTTATTTTTTAAAAATATTTCTTTGCTTTTCCACCTCCTCCTCCTCTTCTTTTTATTAACACTGTTATTATGTTATTATGACCAAAAGAAGCATATCTTGATATTCTGACAATTATATTTACCTCAACATATGCATGATCCAAGTAGGTATTGTACTTCTCTTCCCATTGTTTCTGGATCATGGAGGAATGCACAGATATAAATGAACGTTAGAGTAAGTTTTAGTTCCATATATATTAGTAGTAGTGTAGCATGGGGTGTTGGTGTTTCATTTGCACTTATTTCTTTCAGCCTGGTTTCATTGTTTAGCGATTTCACTATTGTAAAAGCAAAACAGGAATTTTAATTTTGCTGATTAAGAAGACATTATTCTAGTCGAGAGGGTACAGTCTGATATCTTTGCTTTGCTTCCCCCGTCACCTATTCTGTGTACATGTGTACACGCATCTCCACAAATGGGAATTCCCTTTTATTGATTCACTCAGATCAGAAGCAAGGCTGTGTTTTGAGTTAGCATGTGAATGTTGGATACACACATACCCCAATGTTGTGAGTCTTCAGCAACAAGGATGTACACTGATGGTGACAGTCACTTAATTGTCAGCATACATACTTACACTGGAAAAAATTAGAAAGATCTATTTCCAGAATAATATGTAATTACAAGCAATCAAATATGGATGCCAACATTCACCAATTTATGGCTATTCATTACGATTCCTTATTCCTATTAACAATATTAATCAGTTTTAAAAATAATTCGGATAATCTCTCTCTGATTTGCCTGTTGCATGGGAAAGTGATGTGTTTGTCATTCTAAGACTTTAAAAAAAACCTATAACTTTTTCCTGCTAAAATTCTAATCTGCAGCTAACAAACTACATAATTTACTATCAGCATCAACTCTAGGTAAAAATAGAATTGCATTAATTTACCAAAGTTAATCTGTGAGTCATCCACAATTTTGGTTAGTATTAGAAGCTAGAAAAGTTAGCAACTGCCAAGGTTGCATAGATGTTTGAAGAGTCCCAGTATCCAGTCTTCAAACTGGTAAAATCCTAATTCTCCCTCCATGCTTTTTCTCTGGCATTTAGATAATAATCTCAATGATCAACTCATGGATCAACTCATGGATATTCATGGAATTATACATTAGCTCACCACCATTGGCTGAGGATGGATTAAAACAGCCTTTCATGCTGGCTAGGGATTTTGGGATTGTTGGTTTCTCAGAACATTATTTCCCACTAAACTGAGAAATATTCAACTAAATAAAGAAAATTAGCTTTAAAAATGAACCTGCACTGAAGATGAGGATGAGAAAATGACTTTGCCATAAATACTAAACATTCAAAGTCCAGTATATAAAAAAAAAATGTGAGAGGGTACAATTAAAAAAAAATGCATAGAGAAGGACTCTGTCCCCAGTGGATGAAGGTTGCAGAATTAATTTGTGTTTGTAGATTTTGTGTTTTTTACTGGAATGGTGAAAGATAATATTTCTGTTCGTTTTTTTAAGAACTGAGGGAAAACTGTCCAGATTTGTAATATGCTGATTTTGTAATTTCCCTGTCTGCCAGAATTACATTCTGAAGTGTTATGTCCTGAGAACTCTAGGAGTTCTCACTCAGGTCCATTCACTTTGCGTGGGCGTTCTTCCCTTCACTCATTGGTTGGTTCTTCCCAGCAGCCAGCTATAAAAGCAGGCTGCGGGGTCCAACCAGTTGCTGATTGCTGCGAGCCAGTTTCCAGGCGTGGCAAGCACGGTCAGCCCTTTATTGTTATAATAAAGTATTTGTTGCACTCATGCTCTGGTTCAGCCTCTCTTTTCCCAAACTTAACACTGGCGACGAGGATGGGATGGCTACCAGAAGTACCATGCAACCGCTGAGTCACTAGCCGCCGATCCGCAGCCAGAGAGAGCGATCGGCCGGCGATAAGAGCAACGCTGATCCGCAGCCAGAGAGAGCGGTCAGCAAACAAAAAGAGCAAACAAAAAGAGCAAACGCTGATCCGCTGACAGAGAAAGCGGCCAGCAAGCGATAAGAAGCGAACGCTGATCCGCAGCCAGAGAGAGCGGTCAGAATCGATAGTTAGAAGCGTCTGTAGCCGCTTGTTAGCCCAGCTACAGGGAAAGTGAAGCGCTGCGAGCCGCAGCCGCTCAGTATTAGGCGCGAAATTCAAACGGCTGTCATTTGAATTTCAAACCTAAAGGTACAGCACAGCGCTGTAGTCAAGTCACTGACGCCCACACAGGCGCGAATCCAAACGCCGCCAACGGCTAACAGCCAAACGTGGTTAACCCAGAGAGAAAGAGAGGATTGTGAAAAGCCTCTCCGGAGCTGAAATCACTTGCCTGCCACAGGCACTAAAACATTGTCTGCTGCCCCAGAGAGATTTTTTCCACAGGTAGTTCTACCGGTCCCAGCACCATGAATTCCAATCCAGTCTTCCCAGCGTTCAAACCAGATGAGGAGAAGTGGGAATCATATAAGAACCGCTTTAATCATTATATCGATGCAATTGGCCTGGCGGATGCTGGAGAGCATCGGAAAAATCGTATTTCCTGATCTACTGTGGAGCCACCGTTTTGATACTGCCACGGCCCTCATGGCTCCTCGTGAGTTGAAAAACGTTCCGTGGTCTGAGTTACTTGAAATCCTCACTAACCATTATTCTCCCAGGCCCTCACAGATTGCCAGGAGATTCACCTTCCGTATGAGGAAGCAATCGGACAAGGAGACCATCAATCAGTATATGGCCGCCCTCAGAACAGCAGCACTGCATTGTGGGTTTGGAACCTACCTGGAGGACATGCTCCTCGATCAATTAGTCTGCGGGGTCAAGGACCTCCACCTGCAAAGGCGCCTTCTCGCAAAAAGAGACCTCAACCTCGCACAAGCAGTCGAGGAGGCCTTGGCAGCTGAGCTGGCAGCGCACTCAGCCACCGAAATCCAGGGCCCAAGTGCCAAGCTGACATCACTTCCAGTCCACTCCGAGGAGGTGGTAGCAGAGGAAACCATCAGTGATGAAAACGACGTCCACCGCCTCTCCAACGACAGACGGCCGCAGGTAGGAGCCAAACAAGAAAACATCGGTCCACCCAAGCACATCACCCTGTGTCTAGCCTGTGGGGGATCTCATCAGAGGGCCACCTGCAAGTTTAAAGGAGCCGCCTGCAATAACTGTCATAAAAGGGGACACATCGCGAGAGTCTGCCAAGCCCCTCAAAGCTCAGCACAAAGGCACCCCCCCTCGCACTCGGGACCACAGAGGCAAGTATTGAACTGTCGCACGCACCACCATGCCAAGCACACTTGCCACACTGTTAGTAAAATTTCTCTCTCCGTTTCCTTAGAAGGTAAACCGTGCCGTATGGAGGTTGACACAGGGTCAGCGCTCTCAATTATCTCGTGGAACACCCTCAAGAGGCTCCAACCAAGCCTATCCACTAGCCGGCTCCAGAGATGCCAGTTTAGCCTGAAGGACTACCAGGGGAAGACCATTCCTGTAATCGGCAGAGGCAAGTTCCTTGTCAGTTTTAGAGCTTTTAAAGGTCACCTACTTCTAGTGGTAGTTAACGGCAATCTCCCCACCTTATTGGGGCTCGATTGGTTTCCCCATCTCGGCCGAGGGCTAACAGGAGTCCATGCTGTCTCAACCTCAGACACTGACTCCTTATTCGCTGATTACTCAGATGTATTCAGCGAGGAGCTGGGGTGTTATAACGGTACCCCCATCTCATTCTCAGTTGACCCCCAGGCGGTCCCAATCAGGCTAAAACCGCGTGAGGGTCCCATTCGCTATTCGGCCAAAACTAGATGCAGAATTGGATAAACTGTTAAAACAAGGGGTCATTGAGCCAACAGATTTCGCCAAATGGGAGACGCCCATTGTCACACCCTCAAAAAGACGGTAGCCTGAGAATTTGCTCGGACTACAAGACGACAATCAATAAATTTCTACAAGTTAGCGCTTATCCTGTGCCCGTCATTCAGCATTTATTACACACATTTGAACCAGGCAGCATTTTTGC
This sequence comes from Pseudonaja textilis, assembly GCF_049901715.1. Taxonomy (NCBI): domain Eukaryota; kingdom Metazoa; phylum Chordata; class Lepidosauria; order Squamata; family Elapidae; genus Pseudonaja; species Pseudonaja textilis. Next base: position 291,364,252 of record NC_141990.1, on the reverse strand, counting down.
TAAATTGGACATGTCTCAAGCATATCAGCAGTTCCCTGTTGATAACCAAACAGCGGAACTCCAGACCATTGTCACTCACAGGGGTGCCTTCCGATGCAAGCGTCTCCAATTTGGCATAAGTGTTGCCCCAGGTATTTTTCAATCCCTCATGGAGCGGATTTTGCAGGGCCTCCCTGGTGTAGTACCCTACTTCGACGACATCTTAGTCTCGGCCAGGGACAGACCCCAACTCTTCCAGAGAGTTCGAGCAGTGTTAGAGAGGTTCAGACAGCATGGCCTCAAGTTGAAAAAAGAAAAATGTGCCATTGCCACTAGACAGGTGGACTTTCTGGGTTATAAAATTGACGCCTCTGGCATTCACCCCCTGGAGTCCAAGGTTAAGGCAATCCACGAGGCACCCACTCCAACCTCCAAAACTGAACTACAGGCTTTCTTGGGGCTATTGAACTTTTACGCATCCTTCTTGCCCCATAAAGCATCAGTAGCTGAACCCCTACACAGATTACTGGATAAAAAGTCACCGTGGCACTGGGGGCACAAAGAAGACCATGCTTTTCACGCCGTCAAATCACTACTCACGTCAGAGGCGCATCCCCTTTTGGAATTGGGGCGGTACTAAGTCACAGGCTTCCCAATGGCGCCGAGGCTCCCATCGCCTTTTTCTCAAGGACGCTCTCTGCAACGGAGCGCAATTACAGCCAGATCGATAAGGAAGCCCTAGCAGCTGTTGCAGCCGTGAAAAAATTTCACGAATTTCTCTTTGGCCATTTTTTCGAGCTGGTCACGGACCACAAGCCCCTCCTGGGCCTACTAGCCGGGGACAAACAGACCCCTCAAGTCCTCTCCCCTAGGATGACAAGGTGGACCCTCTTCCTAGCAGCCTACTCCTACAGACTTATACACCGCCCGGGTAAAACACTGTCCCACGCTGACGCTCTCAGTCGCTGCCCCTTGCCGGCTCCGGCTGAAGACCCTGCTCCTGTCCACGCTATTTTCGAGATCACCCAGTTGGACCTACCCATCACTGCCCTTGGCATTGCTGCTAAAACCAAGGCAGACCAAACGCTCACCCAGGTGCTCGACTGGGTGAGGAGGGGGTGGCCGGGGGGCAATGTTGAAAACAAATTCACGCCTTTTAAGACTCGCATGCAGGAGTTGTCCAGTTTGCAGGGCTGTCTACTATGGGGCACTCGAGTGGTCATCCCGGCCTCACTGCGTATCCGAGTTCTGGAAGCGTTGCACGAGGGACACCCTGGCATCGTGAGAATGAAGGCATTAGCACGCAGCTACGTGTGGTGGCCGGGTCTCGATGAGGACGTTGTCAATTGGGTAAGTTCCTGCAGCATTTGCCAGGAATCCCGTCCTGCTCCCCCCATTGCCACCCCTACTAGATGGGAAAGCGCCAGTGCTCCTTGGTCCAGAATTCACATCGACCTGGCCGGCCCCTTGCATGGGAAGATGTTCCTAGTGGTCGTGGACGCCTATTCTAAATGGATTGACATAGCACAGCTATCCACGACCACCACACTAGCAATCACCAACGTGTTAACACGCCTGTTCATAACGCACGGGCTACCCGACTCCATTGTCTCCGACAATGGCCCACAGTTCGCATCGACCGAGTTCAGCCGTTTCACTGCCAACCTGGGTATCCGCCACATTTTCACAGCCCCATTTCATCCTGCCAGTAACGGATTGGCTGAAAGGGCCGTCAGGACCACTAAAGAAGCCCTGGCTAGGTTCAGCAAGGATGACTGGCACCACAAACTCTCGCGGTTCCTGATGAGCCAGCACTCAACTCCTTGTTCAGTCACCAATAAGTCCCCAGCTGAGCTCCTGATGGGCAGGCGTCTGAGGACTGTATTGGACAGACTTCACCCACAATACTGCCCTGACTCTCCCCTCGCTTCCACATCGGGGGTTAGACATTTTATCTTACAGGAGCCAGTATTCGCGAGGAACTTCACTGGAGACCCCCTATGGATCCTGGGCGAGATCGTAGCCATCACCGGGCCGCGGTCGTATCGGGTCAGACTGGAGGATGGCCGCGTCTGGAGAAGGCACATAGACCAACTGCGTAGGCGCCTCAGCACCCTCGCCAGCAGGGATCCAGAGTCACAAGACGAAGGGAGGCCTCATCCTCAGCCCCACATCCACATCATGCCCGGCGACCAGTTCACACCAACAGCCGGTCCCGAAAGCCCGAACATGGACAGCGGCGCCCAGACGGTTGACCAGCCCGATCCAGTCTACGGGAGCACATCCCCAGTGACCAACCCTACGAGCCCCGGGCATGCCCGAACCGAGGGGCACACTGGTGACACTTTGCCGGCTCTGCCTTCCCAGGCAGACCCCGAACGGACAGACAACGTTCCAGAGCTGTGCCGTTCCGGGCGCCAACATAAACCTCCTGCCTACCTCAAAGACTATGCGTGTTCGCATCTGGAGGGAAGGGGTGTTATGTCCTGAGAACTCTAGGAGTTCTCACTCAGGTCCATTCACTTTGCGTGGGCGTTCTTCCCTTCACTCATTGGTTGGTTCTTCCCAGCAGCCAGCTATAAAAGCAGGCTGCGGGGTCCAACCAGTTGCTGATTGCTGCGAGCCAGTTTCCAGGCGTGGCAAGCACGGTCAGCCCTTTATTGTTATAATAAAGTATTTGTTGCACTCATGCTCTGGTTCAGCCTCTCTTTTCCCAAACTTAACATGAAGTACTTATAATTTGGTAACACCCTTATTGGGATTAACATTACAATCACCTTCTTAACTCTACCTAATCAAAAGCATATCTTATTTCAGTGAATTTTCCATGCTGGAGGAGTCTGTAACAGTACATTGAGAATTGTGTTGATACATTTAGGGTTTGCTACATTGCCCAGAAATTCTGCAATGCTCTTTGTTCTTAAATTGGCCTATCTACGAGCACTAACATAGTGCAATATTTCTGCTAATGAGAGGATAGATATGCTAGCAGAACTAATATTTATAATTCCTAGCAAGCATGATCAATTTAGGACAGGGGTATCAAACTTGTGTCATCACGGCGGCATCACGTGACATATCAAAACTTTTCCCCCCTTCACTAAACCATGCATGGGCGTGACCAGTGCATAATGTATCCAGCCCATGGGCCATGAGATTGACACCCCTGGTTTAGGAGGATAATAGGAATAAAGTCTAATATATCTGAAAGACCATCAAAAAGACTTAGTAGAAAAACTGAATCATAATAAACCAAGTAATATTTAATGTAGAATAATGGATTTGGAAAGGATATCAGAAATTGTCTAGTTCAGCCCTCCACTCAGTTTAAATTTGCTAAAACATTTCAGACAAATAGCAATCCAACTATTGAACATCTCAATGAAGGGAGACTGACTTCTCTGTCATTTCAACCCATTAGCTCTGGTCCTGTCCTCTGAGATGGCAGACAGCATTCAAATAAATGTACTGCAGGTCCTAAAGCCTTGGAAGAAATATTCAAATGCTGTGATGTGTCTATACTTAAAAAGATTAGAATTGTGCAGGCCATAGTATTCCCTGTGACAGTATATGGAAGTGGAAGTTGGACTCTGAAGAAGCAGATTGATAAGAGTCTTGACGCTTTTGAATGTTAGTGTTGGAGAAGACTCCTGAGAGTACTGTGGATCAACAAGAAAATAAGAAAATAAGCATTACTGAAGAAATCAACCCAAAGTTCCAACTCAAAGCACAAATGACCAGGCTCCAAGTTATCCTACTTCAGACACATTGTGCAAAGATCTAACTCTCTGGAAAAGGCTCTAATGCTGGGAAGAATGGAAGGAAAGAATAAGAGGCAGCAAGGTGGGTATTCTCACAGTGACTAGGAGTGCACCATTGAAAAACCTGAAAAAACAGGTTAGGGACAGATTGTCATGATAGATAGATAGATAGATAGATAGATAGATAGATAGATAGATAGATAGATAGATAGATAGATAGATAGATAGATAGACAGATAGATAGATAGAGATGTGGTTCTAAGAATTAACAATGACTTGATATCAATCAGTCAATCAATCAAGTATTTACACAGTCTCCCAATTTTTTGTTCTAGGAAATATTATTTGCAATTACTGGTACATATTTGGTATCTCATTTTGAACTTTTCAATTTTTGTGGATACCTTTCTCCTTGTACTGAGTGTATCAAGAACTATTATCCTGAAATCCCAGAGAGCCTGATTCTTCTGCATTCTTTCTCTCCTTGAACTCAAGGTTAACATGGTCATTTTCTCCCATGTTTCCAATCACCTTCATTTTTACAACCATTTCCTTTTGGTAAAATTAGCCCCCTTTATAACTTTTTCTACTTGTCATCAAGAAAAGACAGCAGATTGTAAGATTGTTGACTTTTGCAAAGGTTGTTATTACAGTATTGAAAGTTTGATCATTTGACTCAGAAAGGCAGAATATGTATTGCCTGTCTAAGTGGTCAATATTAAACTCCCACAACAATATCATTTTTATTTTTAAATAAAATACTTTCAACAGGATTTTTATGCTCCAGTTCATGAATTTCTGCACATGTATCAGAGATGGTATTCAGCAGTATTCTAGAGAACTGGTAGCGGAAATTTTGAACCGGCAGATACCACCTCTGACTGGAGATTTTACAGTATTTTAACCCTGCCACGCCCACCAAGCCATGCCCACAGAACCACTAGTAAAAAAAATTTGAATCCCACTTACTGGCATGTATGTACTTTATTTATATATGGTGCAACATCCCCTTCTTTTCTTTTTATTCTCTTCCTTTTGAATAAATTGCACCTGTTCAGGTCTATGTTATAATCATGTGTTCTACCATATGCCAGCAATTCCTGTACTAGCCTATGATAACTACTAATTCTAGAATAGAACAGAACAGAATAGAATAGAATAGAATAGAATAGAATAGAATAGAATAGAATAGAATAGAATAGAATAGAGTTCTTTATTGACCAAGTGTGATTGGACACACAAGGCATTAGTCTTGGTGCAAATACTCTCAGTATACATAAAAGAAGAGATACATTCATCAAGAGTCAAGAATCATAAGGTACAACACTTAATGATAGTCATAGGGTACAATAAGCAATCAAGTCATACTAGGAAACAGTCAATATAAATTGTAAGGATACAAGCAACAAAGTTACAGTCATAGAGTCACAAGTGGGGGGATGGGTGATAAGGAGTAATGAGAAGATTAACAGTAATAGTAGTAATAGTTTGTAATAGTTGAACAGTGTTGATGGAATTATTTGTTTAGCAGAGTGATGGCTTTTGGGAAGAAACTGTTCTTGTGTATAGTTGTTCTGGTGTGCAGTGCTCTATAGCGTTGTTTTGAGGGAAGGAGTTGAAACAGTTTAAGTCCGGGATGTGAGGCATCTATAAATATTTTCGCAGCCCTCTTTTTGACTTGTGCAGTATACAGGTCCTTGATTGAAGGCAGGTTGGTAGTAATTGTTTTTTCTGCAGTCCTAAGTATCCTCTGAAGTCTGTGTCTGTCCTGATGAGTTACAGAACCAAACCAGATAGTTATAGAGGTGCAAATGATAGACTCTACATTTAAGATTCTTTAATACTGATTGAAAACTATCAAGGTGACATAGGATGGGTGCAAACAAGTTAGGTTATAGCAATAAGAAGCAATTTATTAAAAAAAAAACTTAAACCTAACTTTAAACATATTCTGTCTCTGTTCTTTGGGATGCAAGTTAAATGCTACCCTCAGCATTGTTAAGAAAAGTTTCCAATAAATCAAATAATTTTTACTTTCAAGCACCTTTTCTCTTTTGAAGCACTATGGAGGATGTGTTTAACTATTTCGACTGAATCAGCAGCTACTATTGTCTGTCTTGCTTACTTACATACTCATTGTCTACTATAAGCACTGCTTATAACTTTATCTTCTTTATACAAAACATTCCCTGTGAGAAGCGTGACATTCTGATCTATAGTACTCCTCCAGAGATGATGCATCCATTTTTTTGAAAGATCCTTTAAAAGCTGTGGTTTTATTCTGTGGCTCTGGAATAAACTCTGCTTTGTTAACTCCACCAATGAGAAAATTTGATATTGTATATGGAACCTGAAATGATTAAACTTTACATATTGCCTGAAAGTTTAACATGTTGTCTGTTTTGTTTTGGATTTAAGCCTTGTGTTCTGTGTTTATTGCAGCTATTTGCATTATGTTCGCATTATGTAAATGACTTGTGTTAACCATATTGACAGGCCTGGATCCATCTTGGGACAGATTTTTAGGGCTGCTATAGTGGGGGAATAGGCAAGCTGTGGGAATGGGAGAATAGCAAAGGGAGTTTAGCCATAACAACATTCTTTCACAGATCAAGGCAGTGGTGGGATTCAATTTTTTTTTACTACCAGTTCTGTGGGCATGGCTTGGGTGGGTGTGGCAGGGGAAGGATACTGTAAAATCTCCAGTCAGAGGTGGTATTTGCTGGTTCTCTGAACTACTCAAAATTTCCACTACCGGTTCTGGTCAGAACCTGCTGAATACCACCTTGGAATCAAGGACAAGCTGCTGGCACCTGAAGGGGAGTGATGAAAATCTGGCGGCAGCTGAAACAGGAGATTGATTGGGCCATGTGATGTGAAAGTCACTAAATGGGGCAGGGTGTGCGTTTAGTGTGTATGGGGGAAAAACACGGGAATTCAGATTTGGGGTTTCCCCAGGTGTGCCAACATGACTTCTCTAATAAATTCTTACTTTGATGGACTTTGCCTCAGAGTTCTGAATTGCATTGGAATGCTGACATATATATTCTAAGACAGGGGTGGTCAATTAATTTTTCCAAGGGACCACATGAAAAATGGGGATTGCTGTGGAAGGTTGAAGCAACAGGGCTATGAAAGTGTTCAGGCACACATGTACGCACATACATAAATTGAAAAAAAATAGCAGTTGCTTTCAAAATGAAAGCAATGCAGTTTCATTGCATGCATGGTATACACTTATTTGATCTTTAATTTCTTTTTAAAAAATACATTTTGTATTTTTTCATTTGATTTTTAATTTCTGATTGACCTCACATAGACCAGACAGGGACAGAAAAAGGGTGTGATGACCAGGGGTGTGGCACAAAGGCAACACAGTCACATAAGTAAGAAAAGTCCCTTTAATACAACTTTGCCCCCAATATCCAGTTATCTTCGGCTGGAAGAAAAACTCTCCCAAAAAACAGTCTTTAAGTGGAGGAAATTCAGTCCGAAAACAAAGTACATATAAACTGTAAATAAAAATCCACAAAAACCATGCTGCAGCACTTAACTGAACAGGGCAGGATAAAGAATTGCAGACTTCAAAGGCCAACAAAACACACAGTTGGGAAGATACTGGGAACCCAGATAAGCCTCAACAATACAGGATAACTTACAATTTTCTTTCAACAAGTTGCTGTGCGCAATCTCCCTTTCTAAACACTGTGTTCCCCGCTGCAGCTAATGAAGGGAATCAGGGCCTTTTCCTACCCCATAAGCCATACAACTCATGTTACTCCCTTCTCGGTTCCTCCCTGTGTGCCCTAGGATGAAGAGGGGATGGGCCTGGATCTTCCTCTGAATTCCCTCTGCCTTGCTCTACCTCTCTTCTGCTCTGCCCAGCTGGACTTTGCCTTTCCCCAGTTTCTTCCACAGCCAATGGAGCCACATTCCCACTCCGTGTCAGCTGCTCGGCCTCCTCCTCTGAATCAGATTCCGACAGGGACATGACGAAGAGCCAGATGTGGCCTGGAGTCCTTAAAATGCCCAGATCTGTTCTAAGATAATTGCCTTCTGCCTGTTCAAAATTGTAGTCCAGTTTCTTATTTTGTGTATTTTCAATCCTGGGGTGGACTCTACAAAGAAAAAACAGTTCAACTCTACTATTTATTTAAATAATTGATGTAGTTGTTATGTCCCTGGAACTTGCCAAAGTCCCCACCCAGGTCCGTTCATGCTGCGGGGGCGTTTGCTGCCCCTCATTGGCTGGCCTCCCTCGACAGCCGGCTATAAAAGCCAGCTGCAGGGTCCGGCCAGCCGCTGATCGCTGGAAGCCTGCTCCAGGCAGGGCTAACACGTTCAGTCCTTTATTGTTCCAATAAAGTCTTGTTGCACCCAAGCCCTGGTCTAGCCTCTCATTGCTCAACTACAACACTGGCGACGAGGATGGGATGGCTACCAGAGGCAATTCACAACAGCTGAAATCACTAAAATAACCGCTGAGCCGCAGCCGCGCCGCCAGAGAGCTCGGTCAGCAAGAGCGAAAGTAATAGCATCTGTAGCCGCTTGTTAGCAAGCTACAGAGGAAAGTGAAGCGCTGCGAGCCGCAGCCGCTCAGCACAAAAAGAGCGCGAAATTCAAACAGCTGTCGTTTGGATTTCTAGCCGGAATACAGCGCGGTGCTGTTATTCCGAGCTACTGACACTCACACAGGCGCGATTTTCAAAGCGCTATCAGAGGCGGCAAGCCAGCACCACCTACGCTCTCCAGGAGCGCGAATTTCAAAACGCTGCCAACAGTCGTTGCAGCTCAGCCCAATTGTAGCCCAGAGAGAGAACAGAGAGGTCTATGAAGCGTCTCCAGAGCTGAAGTCACTAGACTAACAAGAGCACAAGTGCCATTTGTGTCCCAGAGAGATTTCTCAACAGCATATCACGCAGGAGTCCTCATCATGAACTCCAACCCAGCCTTCCCACCGTTCAAACCGGAAGAAGAAAAATGGGAGTCATACAAGAATCGTTTTAACCACTACATCGACGCTATCGGTCTGGCTGATGCTGGGGAGCACAGAAAAAAGTCATTCTTCCTCAGCTATTGCGGAGCCATCGTTTCTGATACGGCCACAGCACTCGTCGCTCCACGTGAGTTAAAAAATGTCCCCTGGCCAGAGTTGCTAGAAATTCTCACCAACCATTACTCCCCCAGGCCCTCACAAATCGCGAGGCGTTTCACCTTCCGGATGAGGAAGCAAGCAGAAAAGGAAACCGTCAATCAGTATATGGCCGCCTTGAGGACTGCAACCCTCCACTGCGGGTTCGGGAACTATCTTGATGACATGCTCCTCGACCAGCTCGTCTGTGGGGTCAAAGACCTTCACCTCCAGAGGTGACTACTCGCCAAGAAGGACCTCAACCTATCCCAGGCCGTCGAGGAAGCCTTGGCAGCAGAGCTGGCAACCCAGTCCGCCACTGAGATTCAAGGCCCCGTTCCCAAACAAAGCTGCGCCACCATTCATTCAGAAGAGGTAGTCAACGAAGACGACCCTAACAAACAAACAGACATCCACCGCCTCACCCATGCCAAACAACCACAGGCAGGAGCCAGGCTAGAAACCAACAGCGCACCCAAACACATCATCCTATGCTTATCCTATGGAGGACCCCACTCGAGAGCCACGTGCAAATTCAAGGGTGCCATCTGTAACCAGTGCCACAAAAAAGGCCACATCGCTAGAGTCTGCCAGGCCGCGCACAACTCAGCACAAAAGGTTCCTTCCTTTTCCCATTCGGGGTCTCAAAGGCAAGTACTCAATTGTCACACTTGCTACCAGGCTAACCACACCTGTCACTCTATTAGTAAAATAACACTTTCCGTTCTATTAGAAGGTAAACCTTGTCGTATGGAGGTTGACACAGGGTCAGCGCTCTCAATCATCTCTTGGAGCACCCTCAAGAAAATCCAGCCCAGACTATCCAGAAACCAGCTCCAGAAGTGCCAGATCTCCTTGAGGGATTACCAGGGAAAAGACATTCCAGTACTCGGCAAAGGCAAGTTCCTTGTTAATTTTAAAGCTTTTAAAGGCCACCTGCCTCTAGTGGTAGTTAACGGCAACCTCCCCAGTCTTCTGGGGCTTGATTGGTTCCCCTACCTCGGCCTAGGGTTAACAGGAGTCCATGCTGTCTCAGCTTCTGACACTGACTCCTTATTCACTGACTACTCAGACGTATTCAGCAATGAGTTGGGGTGCTATAAGGGGACCCCCATCTCATTTGCAGTTGACCCCCAAGCGGTTCCAGTTCGACTGAAACCGCGTAGAGTCCCATTCGCCATTCGGCCTAAACTGGACGCAGAGCTCGATAAATTATTAAAGCAAGGGGTCATCGAGCCAACAGACTTCGCCAAATGGGAGACGCCAATTGTCACACCCCTCAAAAAGGATGGCAGTCTGAGAATTTGTTCTGATTACAAAACAACAATCAACCGCTTTCTACAAGTTAGCGCGTACCCTGTCCCGGTCATTCAACATTTACTGCATACCTTTGAGCCTGGCAACATTTTTGCCAAATTGGACATGTCACAAGCGTATCAGCAGTTCCCCGTTGACAACCAAACGGCCGAACTGCAGACCATTGTGACCCACAGGGGTGCCTTCCGGTGCAAGCGTCTCCAGTTTGGCGTAAGTGTTGCCCCGGGCATTTTCCAATCCCTCATGGAGCGTATACTACAGGGCCTCCCTGGCGTAGTACCATACTTCGACAACATATTGGTCTCTGCCAGGGACAGACCCCAACTCTTCCAGAGAGTCAGAGCAGTGTTAGACAGGTTCAGACAGCATGGCCTCAAATTAAAAAAGGAAAAATGTGCCATTGCCACTAGACAGGTGGACTTTCTGGGCTATAAGATTGACGCCTCAGGCATCCACCCCCTAGAGTCCAAGGTCAAGGCAATTCATGAGGCACCCACGCCAACCACTAAAGCCGAGCTACAAGCCTTTTTGGGATTATTGAACTTTTATGCATCATTTCTACCTCACAAAGCATCAGTAGCAGAGCCTCTACACAGGCTCTTAGATAAAAAAGCACCTTGGCACTGGGAACACAAGGAAGACACCGCTTTTTGCGCAGTCAAAACACTGCTCACATCTGATGCGGTCCTTATTCAATTTGACCCACACCTTCCACTGGTACTAGCCGCCGATGCTTCCCCTTTTGGGATTGGCGCCGTATTAAGCCATAGACTACCCAACGGCTCTGAGGCACCGATTGCCTTCTTTTCCAGAACGCTCTCAGCAACAGAGCGTAACTATAGTCAGATCGACAAAGAGGCTTTAGCCGCAGTGGCCGCCGTTAAGAAATTTCATGAATTCCTGTTTGGCCACAACTTTGAGCTAATCACGGACCACAAGCCTCTCCTGGGTCTTCTTTCCGGGGACAAGCAGACTCCCCAAGTGTTGTCCCCCAGAATGACGAGGTGGACCTTGTTCCTGGCGGCTTATTCGTACACGCTCATCCACCGCCCAGGAAAAACGTTAAGTCACGCAGACGCCCTCAGCCGCTGCCCTCTGCCAGCTCCAGCAGAAGACCCGGCCCCGGTCCACGCCATCTTCGATGTCACCGAGCTCGACCTCCCTGTCACCGCTCTCGACATTGCCACCAAATCCAAGACGGACAAAACCATCGCCCAGGTACTGGACTGGGTGAGGAGGGGGTGGCCGGGCTCAAACCTTTCAGCCGAATTCACACCTTTTAAGACCCGTCAACAGGAGCTGTCGAGCATACAGGGCTGCCTGTTGTGGGGCACCCGGGTGGTTATTCCGGCCTCACTTCGCACTCCAGTCTTAGAGGCACTACACGAGGGTCACCCGGGCATCGTCCGGATGAAGGCGTTGGCACGAAGCTACGTCTGGTGGCCGGGCCTGGATGACGACATCGTCAAGTGGGTAAGCTCATGCCAACCCTGCCAGGAATCCAGACCATCCCCTCCAGTCACCACCCCCACAAAGTGGGAGAGCGCCAACGCACCTTGGTCAAGGCTACACATTGACTTAGCAGGTCCTATACACGGCAAGACCTTCTTGGTGGTCGTAGATTCATACTCAAAATGGATCGATGTGGCCCAACTATCCGCAACCACCACGCTAGCAGTTACCAAGGCTCTAACTCGCCTATTCGTAACACACGGGTTACCAGACACCATTGTTTCAGATAACGGCCCCCAGTTCACCTCAACAGAATTTAGCCGTTTTGCCACAAATCTTGGCATCCGACATATCTTCACGGTCCCCTTCCATCCTGCCAGCAACGGATTGGCAGAACGAGCCGTTAGATCCACAAAAGAAGCACTAGCCAGATTCAGCAAAGAAGATTGGCATCACAGACTCTCCCGTTTCTTGCTGAGCCAACACTCGACCCCTTGCATGGTCACCAACAAATCCCCTGCAGAACTTCTAATGGGTAGGCGCCTAAGAACTGTGTTGGATAGGCTCCACCCTCACTATTGTCCTGACACCCCCCTCGCTTCAATGACGGGGGTCAGAGATTTTGTCTTGCAGGAACATGTATTTGTGAGGAACTACGCAGGAGACCCACTGTGGATTCCAGGAGTGATAGTAGCCATCACCGGCCCCCAGTCGTACCGAGTCCAGCTGGAAGACGGCTGCATCTGGAGAAGACACCTGGATCAGCTAAGGAAGCGACAGGGTACCTTCACCAGTGTCGGATCGTGGGCTCAGGTCGACCCCCAGGTGCCACACCAAGCTCCCATCGAAGACCATGCCAGGGCCACTGCACTACCTCCACCCGGACCAGGAGAGTTGGCAGTAGACCGGGACTGCCCGATGGGTCCGCCACCGGCACCAGTAAGACGGGACCACAACTTCGCCTTCCAGAAGCGCCACACCGGTGCCCGTGCATACTCCAGAACGAGGCTGCACCCCATCGCCAACCCCACCGGGTTCCCCGGACTCTGAGACACTTGGTAACTCACCGGAGTTACGACGCTCGGGGCGCCAGCACAGACTGCCCGCTTATTTAAGTGACTATGCGTGTTCGCATCTGGGGGGAAGGGGTGTTATGTCCCTGGAACTTGCCAAAGTCCCCACCCAGGTCCGTTCATGCTGCGGGGGCGTTTGCTGCCCCTCATTGGCTGGCCTCCCTCGACAGCCGGCTATAAAAGCCAGCTGCAGGGTCTGGCCAGCCGCTGATCGCTGGAAGCCTGCTCCAGGCAGGGCTAACACGTTCAGTCCTTTATTGTTCCAATAAAGTCTTGTTGCACCCAAGCCCTGGTCTAGCCTCTCATTGCTCAACTACAACAGTAGTCATTGCTTGTTTTTCTGTTGACAAGCCTAATAGTTTGCTGTGATGACCCAGGGCATGGCACAAAAATAACAAAGTCACCAAAGTCGATAATTTTCCTTTAATGCCTCCAACATGGCCCCCAATGTCCAGTTATCCTCGGCTGGAAATTAAACTCTTCCAAAAAACAGTCTATGAAGGGAAGAAATGCAGTCCAAACCCAAAGTAAAGATAATTAGAAATAAAAAAAACCAACACAAACCACGCTGAAGTAATTAACACAACAGGCCAGGATGATAAATTGAAGACTTCGAAAAGATAACGCAGCACCCACAGCTGGGAGGACGCCAAAACCCAGATAAGTCTCGACAAAGATAATGCATGCTTTGCTTCCAGCAACTTTGCCATGTGCAGTTTGTCCTTTTAAACAGCCTTCCCAGCTGCAGCCCATGAAGGGGATCAGGGCCCTTTCCTCTCCCATAAGCCATGTTGCTCCCTTCTCCATTCCTCCCTGCATGCCCTAGGATGAAGAGGGGATGGCCCTGGGTCTTCCTCTGAATGCCCAGCCGGACTGTACCCTTCCCCCGTTTCTTCCATAGCCACCGAATCCACACTCCCATCCCTGTCAGCTGCTCAATCTCCCCCTCAGAATGGGAATCCAACAAGGGCATGACACTTGCCTTACATTAGATGGCAGTCCATTATTTAAATATAAATTGTGGGGTAGATGCATCCTTTATAAGGAAGTGAACAAGAAAAAAATACACCGATGCCTGAATAATTTCATTTATCACTTTTATTGTTACTTGCTTGCCATCTACACATCTGAATATTTTATGCTTTGATTATATTCAGGCTTCAAATATTATTGTAATCACAAAATACTATATATAATATTTAGTGTTTTATGCAGATTCACACACACATTTCTTTCAATCTTTTCCTATTGTAATAATTGTAAGAATATATTTCACATATCTGAAAGAGAACAAACCATGTTGAAACAAATTTAGTGCCATTTTCCATATTAATTTCAGATATTTTAGGACTATTTTTCTTTTATAAGACTTTTAATGACAATTTCGCACACTATGGGATACTTTAGCACAGAGTTAATACTGTATTCAGTATGAAGCGTAATCGGTGCAGGCTATGAATTACCTATTCATTACCTAGTCATTCAGCCTAGGTCCTTTTCAGTAAGTTACACTCAATTCAGTATGAGTATGACACCCACCAAATCCATTTTGAACTCTCCCAAATCTCAAGAACTAATTTATAGCATTCATGGGGTGGTTGTTGGAGAATTCATCTTGCCAGTGGATAAGGATGCCCCTTGTCCAATCAGCCTTTGATTCAACCCAATTTTATGGACTTGCTGAGACAAATTTAGAATGTAAGAATCAGAATCATTGCCAAATATGGCAATTTCAAAAAAAAGGTATATATGGATGAAAACTTTTTGTTGAAAGATTATTACATCTCATTAATGAAACTCAAGCAAATTTGAGAAACAAACATAATATACCCAACACAAACATTTTTTTATATTTTAATTACCTATAACAAGAGATTTATTAAAACATAATGATATATATGTGTTATTTATTTAATCTTGAAATAGCCCTTGAAAACATCAGTCCAAATATTTGAAACAAATATTGCAATTTCAGAATGTTGTTTTAATTAAAGAATGAGCATCCCACTTTCTAAAGACTTAATTTCTGCTTAACCGTTGCAGAAGGGAATTTAAAATATATTTTTTGTAGAGGCATTACACTGCAGACATGGGGAACAACTTCTAGTATCCCTAGCAATTTTTACCAGTAAATGAATTCAGTAACAAATTCCCTATCCTGAGTTAAAAGTTAATTGATTTCAGGCCCACCAGCTACCAGATCAGGAATCACTTCCAAAGAAAAGCTAAAACTACTTTTATTGAGAGTGACTATAATGATAAAATTTTGCAAGTTGTATTATGCTGTACCTCTTCCCCTTCTTATACCCATGTGAATTAGAGAGGTGTCTAACTAAGCCATTTCTGCATGCTTTCTGTTTGTCTGGGTTTAAACTATGTTTTGATCCTTGTTACTTTGGTAACAGATTTGGCCTATCTCTACCAAGGTTATCTTCCTTATTTTCTCAATTGTTCTCTAACTGGGCCTTTAAATTCTGCTAAAACAGTTTTGAACTTTTGACCTTCTATGTCTACTGTCCACATCATCTGTCAAGAAATTGTTGAACATTTGCCACATCATCACTGCATTATCCTATTTCAGAGCCATATCTATAGAATTTACTTCTGGAATAGATGGAAAAGAGATGGCGCTGTATTAATAGTTCTCTATTGGCAGGTAGGTTGTTTTTTGAGGTTCTGGTATAAAGGTTGATCAAGGCCTTAGTTGCTATTTTGAAGGAGAGAGCAATGGAAGCTTTGGATCAGATTGCATCTGAGTGGAGTCTCTAAGCATATGAATCAGGGAGAACTCCCTAATTTTCAGATGAATTCTGGTTGATAAAACAATATAAAAGATACCAAAGGTACCACAAAAAGAAAACAAAGAACAAAGAGACCAAGCACATGTAAGATCCTTTCTTAGGTGTTATCTTGTGACAATAAGACTGACAAAATGCAGTTATTTTTCTGTCCATAATGTGTCTGTGGAGAGCTTTTTAAGATGACCCAAGCCACCCTGGGTAAGAAGGGGCAGATGAATAGTTGCAGAAGACAGTGAGGACTATTCAATGAATCTGTTACAGCAATTTCCCTATGAAACATCATTTCCTTGGAGATCTGGATGGCCAGCTCTTTTACCTTTCATGAGTTTTAAAGACCAGGATGTTCTCTCAGGGAAATCTTGAAACTTTTTTCTTGGGTTGTTCCTGAATTCAGTCTTTATCATTGCCTGTATTTTTGACCCATGCTTACATGTTCTCGTTAACTATCCATCTACATCAACCAACAGAATACTTTAGGGGGGAAAGGAGTACAAATGATGGCCCTTTGGAACTTCGATATTCAACCTGTCTGACCCAGTGGCGGGATTCACATTTGTTTTACCACCGATTCTGTGGGCATGACTTGGTGGGCGCGCTTTGCACATGCACAGAGGGTTTGCTACTGACCTTCTTCTGCAATCCTGCACTCTCCCTATGGCTTCAACAGCTGATGCGCGGCAATCCACTGTGCCACACGAAGTAGCTGAGCTTCAAAACCAGGAAATAAAGATTAGTATAAAGTCGGGGTGGGTGGGTGGGCCCAGCAGCTGATTGTTGTAGTGAACCAGTTTGCTCACGGGTGATCCTTGGAGCTACCAGTTCAGCCGAACCGGTAGAATACCACCACTGGTCTGACCACTGACCATGCCAGCTGGAATTTCTGAGAAATATAATTGTGAAGGACCACATATAAGTTGTCTAAAAGTATTTTTTCCCTTCAGAGATATATGACAGTAGAATGATTTACTTGTGTAACAAGTGGCAATTATCATATGATCTGAGGTTTATTTCTTGTGTACCATCTATCTACAGAATCACTTATGGAAAAATTGCATGGAATAATATAGCCAGCAAGAAATTTGTAAATACACAGGACATTCAAACAACCAGGGGTGGATTCTACCAGTTCGCACCTATTCGCTAGAACCGGTCGTTAACATTCTAAGCAGTTTGGAGAACCGGTTGTTAGAAGAAGTTACTGGCCAAATCCTGTAAGGAAGGCAGGAAGGAAACATTCTGGTGTTGCTTACAGAAACTGCTTTTCCATTAACCCTTATTACATTCTTGGCAGGACTAGAATTCCTGTCTCTGGAACTTCTCTGGAGTTATTTTCCCCACCTTTGCTGGTACTTTGCTTGTGTGGAGTGACCATTCAAAGTTACAATGGCAGTGAAAAAAGTGACTTATGACCATTTTCACACTTAGGACTGCTGCAGCATCCCCACAGTCATGAGGCCAGGCGAGGAGATGTGCGCCTCGATGTGAGTGATATTGAGTTGGCCATGCCCAGCCAGTCACATGACCACCAAGCTACGCCCACCAACTAAGCCACACCCACAGAAACGGTTGTTAAAAAATTAGAATCCCATCCCTGCAAACAACCATTTATGGATGCAAAATATTCATGGGCCCAGACCGTTGGACCTCAGCTGAGCCTTTTTTTTTTTTACTCTAACTGACTCAACACACTACTTTTCAGCTGTTTGACCTCATTTGATTTTAATCTTTTGCTTAAAGGACTAAAGCAGGATGGGAGCAGATGCAATTAGTAGCAGTCTATATAATCCAGATTATCAATGAACATTAGAAATCCATCCGTAATACCGGTTTAACAATTTAATTTTTGTATTTTTATTTGCACCATTATTGTGTTATCACTGTTATTATTACGTATGTAATAAGCACATATGTCACATGCAAAGTGTTCCCAGTACTTTTTCTAGTTTCATTAGCTGAATAGATGAATACTGGGAAATAGTATCTTCCAGTTTGCACAGACACCTCTGGCTGGATAGACAAATGGTTTGCTTTATCATAAAACATCTAATAATCCTGAGTCTTTGTACAGTATAAAATATACTGTAAATAATAATATCTATCTTGAGATATTTGTGAAAATAATAAAGGCAGCATACAAACAAATAAAATAAAAACAAAAGTTATCCTTGGGACATGGTCTGCCCTCTTTAGCACCACTATTGGTGCTAAAATAATATTTCCTTTTATAGGCAATGATATTCCCATGAAGCAGCCTGCTCTTTCTCCACTGGAAAATACCACACTTTGAATAAATCACATAGACTAAATATGTTTAATTATGTGAGACTTGATTGTCTGTATCAGTAATGCAGCTTCTGAATTAAAATTAACAATAGCCATACAACCATAATCTGAAAACCTACTAGCAGAAACAATGACAGGATAATCACAATAATATTCCTAGTGATCAAATGCTGACATTTCTATAATTAATCTAGCTGCTATACTGGATAACAAAGAAGTGGACTCAGGCACTAAAATTAGGAACTGTTATACCGTAGCTCATCCTCTAAATAATTTGGTTTGGTCTTCCGCAATTATAGTTAAAATATTTATTTCGAGGTTTGGTTTTGCTTCACGCTTTTTTTCTAAAATCGTTTATTTTAAGCAAACGTTAAACTTGACAAAATACCTTTCAATTGGAATTGTTGTTTTGTTGTATAGCCTTCTGCTCCTCTTGTCTGATAAAAGGGTAAACTACTATCCAGGTTTTAGAGCAGAATGCCTGATTAATCTGTCTGCTAGTTACATATGGAAATAAATTAGCAAATGGTTCATCTGGGACTGAACTACTACAGCGATGATAAATTATTGCCCTCTTCCATGGCTATATTACTGAAGCTTCAGTGGTTTCTCTGTTCTCATTGCAAAGATTGATAACAGCAAACCATCATGGTCCTGGAAATAAGGCAATATTTGAAGTAGTGTAAGCAGATTCTAAGAGATTCTGAGCCTTCTTTTTATAAGCTTTGTATAGGCCTTTTCTGCTTTAAACTAAGTTTTTTTTAAAAAAAATAGCAAATATTAAATAAAAAGATTGGCTAAAATATAATATGAAAATATACATAATCAAAGAAAAATGTACCACCCAGAAAAAAATATCATGAAAAATCTCATGAACGTATCTATTTTATGCCATCCAGAGTCACCTTATTATTGGTGAGATGGATGGCATAAAATTTAATAAATACATAAAAATAAATACATTTATTTTTCTCAGCAACCATTCAGAAATGGCTTGGTTGACTTGGCTTTCTTCACAGATTATTTTTAAGTACTTTATATTCAACCTTAAAATTTCCTGGAATTTCTAACCAAGTCAGCTTCCTGGTCTTGTTAAAGATCAGCCAAGATTATGTGATGCTACACAGAAATACATATGTGATGCTACATAGAAATACATCACAGACAAAACAGCAAATTGCTTGAAAATCCACTTCACTGCAATTCTATCTATATTGTGTGCATGCATCCATGTACCAATATAATTGTATTGCAACAGACATTCAGATTTTATGCTCATTGCACATGGGGAGAGAGTTAGTATTGGCCTTTCAAGGTCTAACCCAAAAGTGCTTTTTCCAAAAGGCAACTGGACTTTCCTGGTTTTTTCTTTGAAAATATTTTGCTTCTTATAGAAGAAGGATCTTCAGAACTGATCTAATGTTATATTGGAGTAGTTTTTGTAGTTGCCACTGAATTAAAAACATGCTTGGGTTTTCGAATCTTTGGGAAGAAAAAGTGAAAAATTATTTTTTTGCTCTGCCATTTTATTTCTGTGGAATTCTTTCAATTCCTTGCAGAGAAGTGAATAGGTTGATATGCCTATTAATTTTACTGAAGAGCTGACATCAAGCAGAGATACAAGTGCATACAACCATACCAGGAATATTCAGATTGCATTCAGATAGTTGAAGAGTCACAAGCAAATTCCAAGCAAAGCAGCCTACTAAACCAATGATGAATGGGCTCTTTCCCATGCTCAGTAGATCAACTTGTCCTGTACAGGACTAAGGCTAAGACTAACCATAATACTGTCTGATGAGAAACTAACACAACTTGGCTTCTATTTTCTGTCCTACTTATCAATATGATGCTTGATGAGAGCTTGTTATGAGACAATTTCAGTCAGACATTCAGCCTTCCAATGACTTGATGGCCTCCAGATGTCTTCCCAATCAATGTATCCAGCATCCAGTTAAGGAACAATTCCTTGTCTTAGAATAAAGGAAGCATCATAGAATACGGCAAGATAGGCTGCTCAGAATGGTAGGGCTTTAGGGAGGTGGAAAGACGAAATGGTGTATGATAACTTGTGGACCAACACTTCCCAATGATAGCAGAACTATTACTTTATTCTGTAGCACATTATTGATTTCTGAGAAAGAAAATGTTACATGTTTACATATTTTCCAGTATGCAGTTAAGAACAATTGCTTACTGTGTGTTCTTATTGTATAGTCCCCATATGGTTATGTAACTATTCAAACTATACACATGCATCATATATTTAGTTTCTAAATGGCGCAAACATATGGGATTCACATCAATGGGTCTATCCCTTACCTCATCCCCTCACTCATGTACATTAATCATAGCCTGTGAAAGGCTTTCATGAATAGAGTTGTATGCTCATGGGAAACTTGATAAACAGTCTTTTTAAAAAAAAATCAGAGTCTATTTCCTATGTTAATTGAATGCGCACATACATCTAAGCCTCTGTAATCCCTTTTTTCACGGATGTTATTTGAATTAGCTGATAATATGGTCTGATGTAGTAATATAGTAAAAATTTTGGGATGGATGACCTTAGACTGGTCATTATGAGACAAGTCAAGAAGTTGCTGTTGTGCGGATAAAGTGAAAGGAGACTAAGTATATATTCTCACACTTCAGAAGCTACTTAGAACTCTGGCTATACAGTCACCTTTCGGTGGTATATCAAGGTTTTCACTGAATAAGGTGTTTGTCAAATTGGGAAAAAACCACTGAAGCATATTAATCTCATTGTTTGACTACATCACTACTTGTCAATAAAACCCCATATGTATAGCCATTTACATCAGAGTAACTTCTATTAGACATAATATGACTCACTTCTGAATGGATGTCCATAGGATTACACATTTAGACCATCAATGAGCTGCTAAGCATTTCTTAAGACAATGCCAATTAAATAAATTTGTGCCCATTGAATGGTAACCTCATGCATAGTATTTGATTGTTTCTTCTGCCTTGAGTGAAAGCATATGGTGATCAATACCATATGTGGGTTTTCCCAAAAGAACCATGGAGCAGATAAAATAATTTCCATTTTTATTGGAAATGTCCAATCCCATCTAATAAACTGACTAAGAACAACTGTTTCCCTATCTAGTCTATTCCAGTACAGCATCCAAGTATTTATTGAACTTTCCTAGTGACCATATTATAACAAGCTATGACTATTTATATATTAAAAGTTATTATGCTTCTACCGTTTTCTTTAGAAAGTTGGACTGTTCAAAAGGTATTTATAATTTGAATTTTTGAGAGTTGCTTAGATAGCCTAAGCTTGCATCATTCCAGAGTAAAAAATGAACTTCCGTGCTATGTATGGTGAGCGTGAAAGCCAATTTAACAGATTGCTCAGCATCTGATAACAAATGAGCCTCAATTTTGGGTGCTTTACAAAATATTTATAGAACGTTTTATTTTGATTTAGTCTCTTAAATTGGTTTACGGTGCTTACTTGTACAATCTGTTTAAAGACCTTCCAGGTCCTTTCCAACCCTATGATTCTATGGAGGCCACAGGAAAGCCATTTGTATGGTTATATGCAGAAACACCTTAAGGTGAGAGACAAGAGTTGATTCAAAGAGAAGCAAAATAAAATACTTTCTGAGGGATAATTCATGTGACTAGTAGAGCAGGCTGACTTTGTGTTCCCTCAAATGAAGCAGGGTTGCTAGTGCAGGTCAGCCTCTTGAGAATCAGACCTGTAGGTTCCTCCCTTCCTTGTTGGGGTTACTGCAGCTGCTGTGTCCATGCTTCTTTTCTGTCACTAGGTGTCACTTTAGCACTGCTTCTGTAGAAGGCAATACTGTAGGGGTACCAAGTGTCAAAATAAGGAAAACATCCAAGGTATATTATGAATGTGGATAATGGTATATGAATGTGAATATGAATGACCTTGGGAGATGTGGGAGGGAGCAGCAAAGACGTATGCTGCCTAGGAAATGATCAGTTAAGAGCGGGTGTAAGAGGGTGGAGCCTGCAGCTACATAAGAGGCAGAACAAGAAACTCAGAAAGGATTTACCCTAACTTGTCAGGCTGTAAAAGAGACGGCTGGAGATTTATATTATTAGACTTGCTAGACTCTATTTATGTAGCTTTACAATAAAGTAGAATTAATTTATCTGGTCCTGTCTCCTGGAAATGGTGCTAGTATGTTAGTAGGGATATATACATAAGTAGCTATAGAAGTCATTCCGGAAACATTTCTCCTGAAGAAAGATGTGTGTGCTTATATTTTTGGATTGCAGAAAGGAAAGAGAAAAATCTGATTTTGGTTTTTAGACTCTCCCACCCAATACAGAGAGTCCTTGACTTATAACCACAGTTGAGCCCAAAACTTCTGTTGCTAAGCAAGACAGGTGTTATGTGAGTTTTGCCTCGCTTTATGACCTTTCTCGCCATGGCTGTTAAGTGAATCACTGCAGTGCTTCAGTGAGTAACATGGATGTTAAGGGACTCTGGCTTCCCCATTGACATTGTTTGTTGGAAGGTTGCAAAAGGTAATCACATGACCTCAGGACAGTGCAACTGTCATAAATAGGAATCACTTGCCAAGTGTCAAAATTTTGATCGTGCGACCTTGGGGATGCTGCAATAGTTATAAGTGACCTTTATCACCCATCCCCTCCCATTTGTGACTGTATGGCTGTAACTTTTTTCACTTGTATCCTTATGATTTATATGGACTGTTTCCTAGTATGATTTGATTGCTTATTGAACCCTATGACTATCATCAAGTGTTGTACCTTATGATTCTTGACTCTTGACGAATGTATCTTTTCTTTTATGTACACTGAGAGTATTTGCACCAAGACAAATTTCTTGTGTGTCCAATCACACTTGGCCAATAAAGAATTCTATTCTATTCTATTCTAAGTCACTTTTTTCCATACTGATGTAACTTCAAACAACTACTAAATGAATGTTGTAAGTTGAGGACTACCTGTACATCTGGCTCTACCACCCTACCGTATTGAGACCCAGAAGTTTATTTAGTAGAAATTTTATAATCCAAATGTCCTTGGAAACCCATGTTAATGACATCACAGTACATTCTTGAACCTTACCTGGATATTTAAGGCCTTTGGTTACTAGAAACTTCTTAAGGTGGTGGCCTGTCAGCTTCAAGTTGCAAGATTTCATATAGATAAGTAAAGCCATTGTAGATATGAGAGCCCCAAATTCTTATTCCAAAAATGTAATAAAATTAAGAAAAAATATCCTGCTTGATCTATTATTATTGTTTCTACTATTAATGTTTCTGAGACAGCATATCCACTATCCACCCTCACATTACTAGATCTAAGCAGTATAACAAAAACAATTGAACATACATGAATATATATTCTGGTATTCTTCCTTTGTCCAACACTCTCACATTCTCAGATTTTGCATCACCGATAAATGACTGAAATAATTTCTCACAGACAATTAAAGAAAGAGGGTGAAGGTTAATCCTACAACCCAGACTTTATGTTTGTGTGTATGCTTTGTTTAGTACCTGAGTGAAAAAACCACTATGCAAACATTATTTTATGAGAAAAGCAGATATTTCAATCATTTCCAAATGTTAATGTGGTGAACACAAGAAAATATCTTTTTAAACCTTGGTCTTGTCAAAACTCAAGAGCTACAAATCACTGAGAATGTCAGGCTGTATATTAAGAACATGATGGGGCTTTTTTGTTTGTTTACTAAATTGCTGCTGAAGTGAAGCCAGCCTAAGCAAAAATACAATACATGAGAGAAAAGAGTTTAATCCCCCTTAAAAGGGAACCCCTGCATCTGCAATTAATATAAGTAAATATGCAGGAGATTGTGTGCCCTACTTTTTTGGGGAAAGACCGTTCTCTGTTTGTTGAAAAGCATTCTCAATTTAAAATTTCTTTCACCCTTTTGTTTGGATTATAAAGCTGATTGTTCCCAGTGATTTGGCCATGCTGATTGAAATGGATACTGTCTTTTAAGGGCTGTATACTACAAGTGAACTAGATAAAGAATTGTTGGAAAGAAAGCAAAAGTCTCAAGGTAGCTCATTTAGTTATCATGCCCTTTCGATCCAGGATGAACAGGCACAGATTGAACAGATTGTCTCAAGTCATAACCTTCTCCAAGAATCAAATTGCTTGGATTGGAAAATAGGTTGGAGGTCTTCTAGTCCAATTCCCTGCTCAGGAATCTTCATACCATCCCAGACAAATGGCTGTCCAACATTTTCTTGAAAACTTTCAGTGATGGAGTCCCTATGACTTCACAAGGCAGGCAGTTCCATTGCTTAATAGCCCTCACAGTAAAGAAATTCCTCCTTATTTTAAGTTTGGCTGTCTCACTGTAAAACATACTTTCCTCCATTGGTTTTGTCTTACTCTCTGTGTGTTGTGTGTTGCTCCTGGGTTATCTCATAAAGGTTATCTTGCCAAAGGCTCTGAAATATCCTCCCTGTGCTATCTTCCCTGTGACTTCATGTATTAGCGTATAGTACTTTTTAATAATACTTTTTCAAAATTTACTTTGAATAAACATATGCAAATTAGTATCGGCAAATGAATGCATTCCTATATTGTACAAATCTATGTCTTCTTATGAATGGGTTGATGCTTTTCTTTTTGATTTTTTGACAAAACTCATAATTATCATGTTTAATCCTACCAACCAACTCAGTGACTACTCTTGCATGAGCAAAATCCGACACCAAACATGTCTTCTTCAGCTATTACCAAATGGAGCATAAAAGGACTAGCTCAGAAGGATAGAGGTTCAGAATAGTAAGTCTGTTGCCCTGTAGCTGACCCTATAATGGAGCAGTACACAAATTAATGCTCCTTCTCTCTGAAGATTGGCATAGTGAGGAGCATGGCACAGAGAAGTTGGAGGATGAGTTCCTATTTCAGATTTCTAAACCTGCATTAGTTTACCCTACTAATTTTTCCATTTGGAACTAGACTGGAGGAGTGACAGTTGTTAGGATTTCAAGCCAATTATGAGTTCAGCAAAATGTGATCTTTGTTGTTGAAGAAACAGGGTCATCAATAGTGCAGCATTGGAATAAAGTGAATAATAAAATGATCTTGGAAATTACTGTCATTGAGGATAAGTACTGGAAGTAATGAAACCTGACAAATTTGAATGTAATAGACCTTTCTTGAGATTAGCCTGTTCCATTAGATTTGCACTCCGTCTTTCTCATAGCCTTGTAGAGTTAAGGGCTTTAAAACAACAACAACAAATTTAATAACAAATGGTTTTAGGGTTTCCAGTTGAGGTCTCCACCTCTCTATAGTGAGAGGAAATTATCTTGATTTATCTAATTTGCAGGAAGCAAGATCAACACAGGTGTAGCATGACTTGAACTTGTTGTTCAGAGATTCCTTTTCTTGTGCCTAGTCATCTCAATTTAAATACTGGAAAAATGCAGGTGCAGGTACAAAAGCTAGTTCTATACCTCATAACTTGGACTATCATTGGTATTATTAGGTCTTTAACCTCCTTTATTAACTAGAATTATACAAAGGAAACTGGGGACAAGTGCACCACTTCCTGACTGCTCCACCCAAAATCCTGGTGTCTGTGCAGCAGGAAGATTGTTGTATTCATATAGATATGTGATAAACCAGGAGAGTAATTATAGAGATATACTCATTGAGCAAATTCTGTGTTGCATGTAGTTGCCATATAATCCATGGGTGATGTAAGGATCATCACATCGGATCCCTCAGAAGAGGAATGCTATGCTATCTTTGAGATGGGCAGCATCTAAATTGTGTTTAATAAATAAATAAGCCCAGTCTGCTAGGGGGCTACACTTGATAAGACCCAAGAGGTGGACTTTTTCTGCTCCCCTTATGGAAGACCCTCTCCCACTTCCCACACAAAGTGAGATTGACTCAATTCCTGTTGGTTTTTCAGAAGTCTGGTCATGCTATCAAGCTCAGAAATAGCTCAGCTATTCAGAAATCTGGTCATGCTATCAAGCTCAGAGGCTCCAGGAGATGAGTGACATACTGAAGTGACTGCATTGTTGTTGAAATTTGCTACGCTTTCCTAGCTTTTAATCACAGTTTTAAATTTTTAATGGATTTTCAGTTCTGTTGTATAGAGTTAGTGACTTGGAGTTTGGACACACTACCCATTTGCACCATTGCCAAAGTAGGCCAGCAACCATGATCTGTAAACAGAAAAAAATAATGTCACCTTGCATTCATCCTCTAATTACTAGGGAAATGGCCTCTGGTTGTGCTTTTCTATTGCGTTTTAAAGTACCATTTCCCCATTATTGAACATGCCTGTCAATTTTGGTTGGAACACTTTACTTCCTTATACAGGCTAACTCTAGCAATTCATTGGCTATTTGCCAGAAGAAAGAACATCTCTTAACTGAATAAACAATTGGCCTGATCTCTAATATCTTCCAGAGTTTCCTTTTAACAGAAGTGTTAAAGTCCATGGCTGCATTGCTTCATCATTTCTCCATTCACTTGAAATACAACACAATCAACAAGATGATAAAAAGAAATGAAATATCCCAAAAGCTGAGAGGTAATAGGAAATAAAATTTAAAACCAAATGACTGGTATAAGGTTTAATAAAGACTGATCAAGGAAAGCGGCTGTTTCCCCAGATCTACATTGCTGTAGAATCTAGGGGTTCAAACTGGTGTTCCATGGGCTGGATGCACCATGCGCAGGCCATGCCCATCCCAGCTCTGTGAATGGGAAAAATGTCGCAAAATGTCATATGACATCAATATGACACCGCGAATTTGACACCCGTGCTGTAGGTGAGTAAACATTTTGGGCAGGGAGTTGTATTTAAACTGTTTTGGAGTACTGTAAATTGAGTGGGAGGGACAATGGGGCAAAATCAGCATGTCAAGATTATGTCATGCAAGTAGACAAAGTCAGTACTTTCTTGAACTATGAGAAAAATACCTTGTTTATTATTTAAAAGTTCAGCCAAGTCACCTGTAGATATTTAATTATGTCTTGTTCACATTTGATATTATTCATAGGGTGATAAAAACTCTGTGGAAACATTTTTTTTTTTGCTGGTAAATGTTCCTGTTTTCAAAAGATACAGAAAACCACAACTTTCTGGTCATACAGCTAATACGTACATATATACCTTTCACTTTGATTAACTTCAAACATACAGAGCATTCCAGGATAGGTGAACTGAAAAAGTAAAGTTGATATAATTTTCTTTCCCCTCTTTGTACTCAATGTAAACATTTTAGGGCAGATCTGTTGTTGGTGCAACTGCATTTGACTTTGAGCACTTTGGATCAAGGACAGCTTTGAATCTTGCCGTTTTGTTTTGACTTTTTCTAGGAATGACGTAATTAAGCATAGCCTGTAGTATCTAAGTTTGCAATGAAGAAAAGCTAAAGCAGGTGTGTTATTCTTTACTTTCATTAAAGGAAAACCACCCATGTATTTATATATGTGTGCGCATGTGTGCATGCACACTTTACATATAAAGTGTATGTGTGTGTGTTTCTAAGGTTACTAAAATTTAAGATAACTGCTAAACTTTATTTCATGTTCGCCCAACAACTTGTTCTGTGATATGATTGATATGCACATTGCACATTGCACATGTTTACACAGAACTTCCCAGTGAGGTTAAACAAGTTTTTCTCTACCTTTACAGTTCACAAGAATTGCAGGTGAGATTTCATTTCCTTTGGATGTGCTACTTGCTTATTCATCAAAAATCTCTTGGAAGGGGTTGCATGACCAAATGAAACCACACTTGATAAAATTCACCAGAGAGAGAGAGAGAGAGAAAAAAATGCTTCTTTGCCACTACCATTCATCGGAGTTTAGGAATTTTTTAAAATGTCTTCATTTATACAAAGAGAATACCAGTTGGAATTTATATTATTTTTTAAAAGGTGGGTCATTCCAGGATCCCTTGGCAGAGTTTTAGATACATCACAAAACAGCTCAGCTCCTAATTCAGCCTGAATTTAATGCCTATGGTTAATTACAGTGGTAATTGAATATAGGCTTAAATGTCAGCCATCACCTGCAGCACCTCTCTTTGACTGTATTTACCTTCATTGTGACTGATGAAGAATTCTGGAAGAACTTCACACCTGCACATTAGATTAGTTGATCTATAAAAGTGATGCACAATTATACTTTTTGCTATTTTTTTATTTCCTTGGTTGGCATAATAATATTTCCTTTAATGGAATCCAGCAATTATCCCCCAAAATTTATCATACTTGTGGTTTTCAAAATTTTCAAAATCAGAAAATCAAAATTTTCTGATCCCATGTTAAAGTGATGATGAGAAAAACACTTTATTTTGATTATTAGAATGATGAGGCAGCTTCTTCCTAAGCACTCAGAGACTGTTGTATTAATCCAAAATATGTGTCTTCAGCTCTATGTCTCTTTTAAAAATATAATTTGATCACCATTGAAGTGGCAGCAACAGCTGCTGCTTTGTCCTCTGTTGGAATTATACTGTGTGCTATTTCATAGATGTATATAGATATATGGCCCTTCTGTATTTCTCACAATGGGCCTGGCTGCCTAGATTGCTTGGAATTATAGTAGCATTATAAGAAGGATTACAGATTTAACACATGGTATATTTATGGAATAGCATGACATCTCTTGGGCCCCTGAAAAGGCCACAGTTAATCATTGTGGGTAATCTCAGACATTTACTGGGTGATTTTTGGGTTAAACTCAGTTTCAGTTAAAGATACAGTAGAAAAATATAAGTAAATTTACATGGAAAACCTCTATAGTTGCAATTTATACAAAATGCAGCTTGTGCATTGGTATAATAATTAAGACATACATTATTACAATAAACTCATGATCTATTTGTATTCAGTTAAGCAATCAAATGCTATGCACCCTAGGAAGGGGTTTTACATACTGAAATAGAAAATACAAGGGTTGTAATCCAGAATAAGAACACTGTTATTGTAAAGACAATAAGACAATTGTGCTAATTGAGAAAAAATGTTGATTGATCATATTACTTGCAGAAGTAACACATATCACTTTTGCAGGATATGTTAAGCCAGAAATGGTTGGCACAAAGGAGCATAATGAATAATTGAAGTTAATTTGCACTTGTTAAATAAACTAGCCAAGTGCATCGAGAGATACATTATCCATGCTATTAAGTGGTGTGCTTAGGTTTCCCCTTGTGAAGTGCGTCTATAGTTCTTATTTATTTGTGTGTGTGTGTGTGTGTGAGTTTAGGTTCCGTATAGCACTTTTATCTCCCTTTTTCTTCTTCTTCCAGCCAAGGAAAAGAAGTTGGCTGAGAGAGAAACTGACTGGATCACACTCCTCCCATGAATTTCCATGTTTTTTTATAATAGCCCTTAACCAACATCAATATATTTTGGGCAGCAAAATATATTTCTGGCAGTGACAACAATCTCAGTACTGCAACAGAATGGCAAAAATCAGTGCTCATGCGACTTAAGTCCCTTATCTGAACTATCTTTTTAACTTTGCCATTATAGTGGATAGTACGCTGATGATTGTGGTATCTCCTTCCTTACTTTCAACCGACCTTCATCTTCTCTATCCTAAACAACGAGATGTGGCTGCTTCATCTCACATTGGTGGTGGTCCTTAAACTGGCAGTAATTTGGGAATATGGAGGGGGTATATGAAGCAATTTTTAATTCTTCGGAATTACAAGGATCCACTTTGTGGCTACTGCTGCCAAGACACTTGTATAGAACAACAGAGTCTTTTTTGCGTGTGTCTGTGAGGCTAATAGAATCAAACAATTTAAGTACCACTGTTCTAGAAAAATCGTAGCTACATGAGGTTGCAATCTCTGCCCTAATTAACATGATTTGAATAAACTTCCTATGAAGTTTATTGTTGTATTGAACAAGGTTCTAAATGAAATGCAGAAATTTAGACAAACAGGTAATCTTCAACTTACGTTCATTCACGCAATGACCTTTCGAGTTATAACAGTGCTTTAAAAAGGTGACTTACAACCTGTTCTTGTACCTAGGAGCTTTGCAGCATCCCAACAGTCAAAAAAGTCATAAAATAGGACAAAACTCACTGTGAAAATATCTACAGACCTCTCACATTGTGGACATAAATTGATTCAACTTTTACCCTCAAAATGACGCTTTAGGGCACTACACACAAAAACAACTAGACATAAGGAGAGTTGTTTTTCCTGAATGCCATCACTCTGCTAAACAAATAATTCTCTCAACGCTGTCAAACTACTTAGTAAGACTGTATTACTATTATTCTTCTCATCCTTCCTATTACCTATCTCTTCGCACTTATGAGTATAACTGTGTTGCTTGTATCTTTATAATTTATATTGTTTTATTTCCTAGTATGATTTGATTGCTTATTAGTAACCTATGACTACCACTATGTGTTGTATCTTATGATTCTTGATGAATGTATTTTATTTTTTTCTTATGTACACTGAGAGCATATGCACCAAAGACAAATTCCTTGTGTGTCCAATCACACTTGGCCAATAAAGAATACTATTCTATTCTGTTAAGAAATGTTTTGTTTAACAACAGAAATTTTGGGCTCAATTGTGGTTGTAAGTCAAGGACCATCTGTATAGAAATTATAAAGTGGGACCAAAGTAAAGTTCCTTTTAAAGAAGGCTTAAATAATCTTCCATTTTCAGTTGTTTTCTTGCCCTTCCAAAGTACCTCATGTAGATTTGCCACATACTGTAATTTGTCATATGAGTGTGCTGAATTACAGTGGCAGTTGCAGTCACTGTTGTTACGTCATTAGATATCATATGATTACCATTTTTGATCTCCAGAGGGCTTTTCCATTCACTTTGCTTGCCATAAGTAGGCAATATAGGTTGCAAATGATAATCACATGATCATGAGATGCTGCAACTATAATCTTGAGGTAGTTGCCAAGCACCGAAATCATGACCAAGTGACCACAGAGACACTGTAATGGCCACAACTACGAGGTCCCAAGTCTTCCAATTCAGCACCATTGTAACTTTGAACTGTTGTGGAATGAGTGATTGTTGAACAAGGACTTCCTGTATACATAAAGCAATGATTCCTGAGAAAACACTTTCATTCAAGACATGTTACTTGACATTCCAAAGTGAAATATGATATTTGTAGATTTCATGGTGATGACATAGTGGTGAACTTCTGTGAAATGACATCTATGTTGCTGGGGAACCACAATTCCCAATGCTGATATGTTTTAGTCATTTTTTTAAAAAAATCACCTGTGTTGGCCTTTTCTCTTTAATAATATTTCTAACACTTTTAATTTTGGTTTTGGTTTCAGTTCTTCCTACTGTATTATTAATGTTGTCATGCCTGTTGTAAACAACTTTAGGATTTTCTTAAATATTTGGAAACAATATAAAATTCTTGGAATAAACATGTACTTACATCTTACTACCTCCCTTATAACCGCATCCTGACAAATATTTTAAAAAACAGATGTCTCTGTTTATAGCCCAGGTATACAACCCAAGAGGTTCTGGGATTAGCTATGGTCCCAAAAATCCAGACTCAAAAACTGCCACCAAATGCAATTTTTAATTTGGCAGAATGCATGACTGCAGAGTAATCATTATGCATATACACTCACCATGCTATTTCTTTTCAGGGTAAATAATGTTATGCCACATGAAGAAAAGTATAAAAATGCAGCCAGTGAAATGAATGGGGAAAAAAGAGAAAAAAGGAAACAAACCTAAATCTAATTTAAACTGATACCATTCACTATGCTTCTCTATAAATTTCTGTCCTAGTGAACTGTCCTTGCTTTATTATATTCACATACTGTTTAATATATTGCATTTTTTTTCTTTAAATTTCTCGTCTTTTCTTTCTCGGAATCTCATCAATTCTATGCAGATGTTTTTTTTTTAGCTCTAATAGTCTTGACCAGAGGTGGTATTCAACAGGTTCTGACCAGTTCTGGAGAACTGGTAGGGGAAATTTTGAGTAGTTTGGAGAACCAGCAAATACCACCTCTAACTGGAGATTTTACAGTTTCCTTCCCCTGCCATGGCCACCAAGCCACGCCCACAGAACCAGTAGTAAAAAAATTTGAATCCCACCACTGGTCTTGACCCATTAAGCCTTCCTTTATATTTTTGTTTTACAATTCAATTTTTATTTATTCTCTATATGACCAAACTACCACAGTGTTCTTCTTTCATAACTCTCATTTTATATTCAGTTCACATTAATTTATTACCATTCATTCTTAACTTTTGTTAAGAATAGTTTTGTTTGACCACACAGTTTACATTAAATGTTCCACTGCTGGTGCATTTTATGTCATTTCCAATACATCCGAATCTACTGCCATATAACACTGTAAAATAGGTTGAATTTCTTTAGCAAATGTTCAGTTTCCAGTTCCTAGTCCACATGCATGCACTATATTTCTATTACCAGCTGTCCAATTTAAACTTTCTTCATTCATTTTCTCAACTCTTGCTTGTATTCTTTTTTATAATTCCCTTCAGTGTAATTCCATATACTTCTATGTCACATTGTAACATAATTCTTTTCATTCTGTTCCAGTCAGCTTCTACATTGTCTTTTGTTCACATTCTGTTCATTATTTTGGAAGATTAATCTATTTTATCGTGCTTTTCAATGTAAGATTTGTTCTCTTGCTTCCTACAATTGTTGAATTGTAATTCTCATTTCAATTTGCTTTTCTTCCATATCTGTTTTCCCCAACAAATGGTTTGCCCCACATTTAAAATCGCTCAACATCATCGTATTCTTTACTAATTCTGTCAATCTTATCATTTATCATATATTAGATCCATATTCATTCCTTTGCCATAGGTGCATATGAATATATTTGTGCCTTTACCAACTAGAGCTTTTTCTAAGCAGACACTCAGTATTCACTATTCTCAGTCATTTTTGGGTTTCTGAATGAACCAATAGCTGTTTTGGTACTCTGTCATCTCATTCCCATCAGCCATTCACATCATCTGACAGAGAAATTTCCCCCTCTGAACTGCATTCATTTAGAACATTATCACTGGAGTATAAAATACAACTATGACCAGCCTATGATTCTTAATTTTATACAAATACACAATCTAGATGATGCCAATTAATACTTTCTAACACACCTTAGCCTTTTTATTCATAATTACTATAAACCATATATCTTCATTTAACTGCATGTATTTATCAACCCTGCTCCAGAAGATCAGACCAACCCATTTAACTTCTATACGTTTAACTTCCCATTAACTTATATACATTTAACTAACCCATTTAACTTCCATACAACTTCTATACAGAGGAAAACTCCCAGAATTTTTGCTTTACTTTGTTTACTTCAGCTGGCCATTGATAGGAAAACACAGATCTTTCAAGCTAGCATTCACCTCAGGGGTGGGATTCAATTTTTTTAACAACCAGTTCTGTGGGCGTGGCTTAGTTGGTGGGTGTGGTTTGGTGGTCATGTGACTGGGTGGATGTGGCTTGGTGGTCATGTTATTGGCTGGATGTGGCCAACTCAATATCACTCACATCGAGGCAAGCATCTCCTCGCCTGGCCTCTCATGACTGTGGGGATGCTGCAACAGTCGTAAGTGTGAAAAATGGTCATAAGTCACTTTTTTCAGTGCCATTGTAACTTTGAATGGTCACTCCACACAAGCAAAGTACCAGCAAAGGAGGGGAAAAAAACTCCAGAGATGTTCCTGAGACAGGAAGTCTAGTCCTGCCAAGAATGTAATAAGGGTCAACGGAGAGGCAGTTTCTGTAAGCAACACCAGAATGTTTCCTTCCTGCCTTTCTTACAGGATTAGGCCAGGAATTTCTTCTAACAACCAATTCTCCGAACTGCTTAGAATGTTAACAACCGGTTCTAGCAAATAGGTGTGAACTGGTAGAATCCCACCCCTGCTCAGGATTGAAATGTGGTCTTTGGTGCTCTCTGAACTTGGTTCTTTGCTTGCAGATATTTGGCCTGCCACAGTTAGAGGGGATCCCAATAACACAGGGAAAGCTACTGTATATAAACAGAGAACAAACCCAACTCCCTTCTAATAACACTGAAGTTTTTACCTAGTTGGGCAATGAAATGTCTTCAAGAAACAAAACTCAGAGAACTTCACAGTATCTTAAAGTCACATTTATCTATTCCAGTTTCAAAATCAGGATTTCCCACTTCTTCCAGCAGGAATCATGCCATAAAGGTTATGGTAACCCAGTCATTTGACACTGCTCTCCATTTTGACTTGGGCCACTATACAGATCCGATGCTTGCCTCCAGGGGTGGGATTCAAATTTCTTAACAACCGGTTCTGTGGGCGTGGCCTAATTTGTGGATGTGGCTTGGTGGTCATGTGACTGGGGTAGGAGTGGCTTGCTGATTGAGTGTGGCTATGTGGTCATGTGATTGGGGTGAGCATGGCTACGTGGCCATGTGGCTGGCAACTCAAATTTAAGTGGGTCTCACTTAATGACCAGGTGTTGCTTAGTGGCCAATTGCTTAGCATGATATAACAATTAATGCAAATTGGAAAGGAAAGACTGCAGAGATTGTGCACAAGTTATTTGTACCAACCAACACACTATATAACTGAAGATGGTTTATGTTTTATGTTTTTGTTTATATTTAAAAAAAATAAAACACTTTTATTTAAAAAAAAATCATTTATGTATGCATGCAATTTCTTGTTACACTGATGTTGCTATATATTGATTTAAACAGAAACAGATAATGTAACAAGAAGTTGCCTGTCTCCCTTTTGGTAAGTTGCTTTTTTATTTATGTATGTATTTATTTTTTTACTATCCGTTTTTGTTTTTATTAATCATAAAAACAGAACAGATACTAAAGAAATAAATAAAGACATAAATAAAAAATATTTTACTATTCATCTTGATGTTTCTTTAAGCAAAGGAGAAAGAGCCAGCAGCCGGCCAGCCAGCCAGCTGTTGCCTCCTCACTACCAATCAGTGGTGGGAAGGCAAGGCAGCAACAATGGAGGGCCACGGGCGAGCAAAGATGGGGGCGGGTGACTGGGACTGGCGGTGGTAGGTAGGTGACCAGGTTGGAGAATTGTACTTACTGATCCGCATCTTCAGAGGCCAGTGGCAAGGTAGGCAGTCCGGGCGGGTGAAGCCAGCTAGCGGCAGTGGCGGGAGGCAGGCAGGGCAAGGCAGGCCAGCTGGGCAAAGATGGTTAGCTGCAGTGGTGACCGGGGCTTGCGGCTTGCAGGGCGGCAGAAGGCAGGCAGGAATGGACAGCCGGCTGGCTGGCTGGCTGCTGGTTCGGCTGCTGCTGCTGCTGCTGATGTGAGCGATGGCGCCGCATGGGTAATTTTTTGTAATTAGTGCACATGCGCTATAAGTAGGGGTGGGGAGGGGAGGGGAGAATGAGAAAGGGATTTTTGCACGTGCGCAGTAAAAAAAAAACCGTTTTGTTTTAAACGGGCTTTTTAAACTTTGGAGCGGCAGATGGGGCGGGGGCTGGGTGGGTGGGGTAGAATGCAGAAGGGATTTTCGCGTGTGTGTAGTAATAAAAACTGTTTTTTGGCCTGTAGAAGCAGCAGAGAGGGGTGGGGCCAAACAGGGGTCGATTTTACCAGTTCTTAGAACTACCTGTGACATTAACAACTGGTTCTATAGAACTGGTGTGAACCGGTAGAAGCCCACCCCTGCCCATAAGGTCTGCATATGATAAAACCTACTCAATCTAATCAGCCATATTGTTAAAATACTAAAATCCTGTCAATTTCTTTGCCCTCCAGGGATATAAACTGAAATACTGAAAAAGCAAGTTCCTCCATTACAATATACTTTGCAGCACAGAACAAATCTCACAAACAAGGATTGCATTTAGTGGCCAATGGAGATGGGCTTAGTAAAGTAATGAAGTCATGCCAGTACCCTTGTGCTTTTGATAGGGGCAACAGGGATTTGCTGGAGAAAGTGGGCAACATTCTGTCTTCAAAAAATTGTGTCTTTTTGCTCAACTTAGTTGGATTGTATGATTCCAGAAACACTGGTGAGTAGGTAACTGAAATGTGACTGTTAGGATTGTATTAGTATTGGAAATGGGAGTAGTGGTTGTTTAAATATGAGGTTGAGAAATTGCTCTTAGATCTGTCTCCTTCATTGCCAATGCTCTATCTATCATACTGACTGCATAGTGAGAGTACAAATGTATCACGTTTGAGATTGTACTGCTCCAGAAATAGACAGAAAGTCAGTATAAATATTTAAAAGAAGACCTTCGTATGATAGTGACAGTAACAACAGCAGTGACTGATTGTAGAGCTGAGTAGTCAGGAGAGACCAAATCGGAGAGTTGAAATATAGAAAAAAAAAGAGCTTGAAGTAAAACAAAGAATATCCAGATAAAAACGGCAAAAGTGATCTAGTTTTCAGTTAGGCTGCTAGTGCATTTAGCTTTATAATTGCCTAGTCTGACTGGCAACAGTTATATGGGTTTTAGTTCTAAATATAGAGGCAGGGATGGAACTGTAGACAGGTAATGGTCTACTTATGAGCTACAGTCTTTCCCAGATTCTTTAGGGAGTATAGAAAATAATAATGATAGGCCAATTATCCAACTAAGGTAGATTTTGGAAAAGGTATTTTCTATGTTGAATCAGCTGCGTGAATCAGTTTGGTATTATAAAGGCATTGGAATTATATTAGTGCTTTTATATATGCATTTAGTATGCATTTATTTGACTTTTAGTTTGAATTACTTATTAATAACAGTATCATTGATTAATATTTAGCTTTATGTAATTATGGAGTACTAAACTTCTAAATTGCTTATAAATTTTAAAAAATCCAAAAGTCTAAAATGAATTAAAATAGATAAACCTTAAAATATGTTAAGAGGGAAGTGTTTACAACTCTTTTAAATAGCTTATTAAAAAAAATACTGGGAAAGGACATGTCTGGTTTAAGGAATTGCAGGCAGAGATTACATTCGTATTCCTATGAACTCTTTTTTGCTATCTAATTTCCTCCAGGGTCAGTTCTAGTGAGCGTTGATAAGGGGAACAGATCTAATCTATGGCCCATGCTTTGCTTCAGAGCTCAGTGTTTTCCCATTCCTGTTTATCTCCTATATGAAGCCTGTGGGTGAGGTCACGTGCAGGCATGGGATGAAGTATCATCAGTATGTGATACCCATTTTTACATCTCTGGCTGGCCACTTGGAGGTTCTGTCTCAGTGTCTAGAGGCTGTACCAGTCAGGAACAGACTTCAGCACAACTTTACCAAGACTGAATGGCTCTAACGATTTACCATCTCTTGTTCTGGATCAGATAAACAATCTGCAGACTGGGTTGTACTGAACTTACAACTCCTACACAAGGAACAATTAGCAGTTGTGGGCAAGAGGGCTTTCAAATAACTTCACCTTGTGCACTAGTTGTGTCCTTTCTTGGACCAGGAGATCTGCTTATGATTACTTATGCTTTTGTCACCACCTGAGTGGGACTACTGAAATGCACTGTGCGTTGGACAGCCCTTGAAGAGCATCCAGAAGCAACAGCTGGTGAAGAATGTAGCACCAGAGGTAGTTATGAGTATATCTCAGTGTAGAGATATTTCTGTGCTCTAAGAACTGCATTGGTTGACGCTGTGCTTCGGGTTGCAATTCAAGGTGCTGGTTGTCATCTATAGGAGTTTTTGTGGTACATGGACAGATTATTTGCTGGACTGTCTCTTCCCAGTCATTTTTAACCTATCTCATTATGCATGATGCAGGTCCTCTCTGTTAAATGTCATTTTGCAAAATCCAGGAAGTGAGCCTTTTCAGTTGATTCTATTGCCTAATGGAAGGTGTTACCCCCTGAGATTAGATTGGACCCAATCGTCCAGTATTTTGCATCAAGATTTGATCCTGGACGTGGGGGTTAGCATATACTGAATGTCTGTAATGTTCATAGCCTGTTCTGAATCCAGTTTGAATGTTTTCAAGATAATCCATTTGTTCCAGTATCAACTGCAATGAAAAGCTACCAGCTTCTTAATCATTTTATTAATCTTGATTAATCTGTACTATTAATCTGTACTATAATACTTTTCTGACCATCATTTATATAATTTTGAAATTTTTAGTACATATATTTTTACTTCAGCAGTTGTCCCAACAGACATAAATCCAGAAGCAGAGGTTTTCTCCATAACTTCAACAACCCATGCTTGTCTTAAAAATGCAGATTGTAAAAAAATGGCAAAGCTACAGTAGATATAGAACATATGAAAGCTCCATGTCAGAATATAAACAAAGAAGTCATATAGAGTAGGCCAGCCAGTAGAGACAGAAAGTTGCAGCCTTCTTATATTGTCATTCCTCAGCATCTGATTACAAAACACTGCCTAAGACTCATGAAGTAGTATACGGTCATTATGAAGAATAGCCATTGATAGCCTGGCTAATCATGGAACTGCTTAAATGGGTGGCCATTATCTCATCTGATGGCAATAAATTTCAGTTTAATATTTTGATTTGCTTTACAATAATGTTTGGTTATGCTTCTTGGTGGTATAATGTTCTGTGGATGGTAGACTCATAAAGCTGACGTTTTGAAAAAGTGAGAATTGTGGTAGAGTATAAAAAAACTGAATGAGGAAATAAGATATAGAAATCATGTTATAGATACCAAAAACAAGGAACTAAATATTTTCTAGATGTAGAATTGAAGTCTGATTTCATTCTTCCCATTGAAAGTTTCACTGAAGGGCAAAATTTTCTGGATTTACTCAACATACTGAACCATCAATTAAGCAGACAAGCTTGGTCATGCACAACACTGGGCTTAAAATATGGTTGGCTAATTTATGCTATGTTAGGCAAAAACACAGCCAGTGTAAAATATTATAATCTCTTCAATGAAACAGGCTGCGATTAAAGGCATAGGACCAGAATCAGTAGAAATTAACAGCACAGTAATAAAAAAGAAGAGAAATATGGTGCCTTGCACTGGGGAAGTAATGTTTTCTTGTAGTGAATCTTCTTGTCTTTTCTTTTCTTTTAAAGGTATGCAGCACAATCTTATGCATGTCTGCTCAGAAGTAAATCCCACTATGTTAGATGGTGTTTACTCACAGGTAAGTGCGCATAGGATTGCATCCTTAGAATAAACTTAGATTTGATTTGATTTTTGTCCTTATTATGTTATGGCTATATATCAAGGGTCCCCCAGGCCGCAACCCATTGGGAACCAGGCCACACAAGCAGCGGCTGAGTGCATGAGCACATGAGGCTCTATTTGCACAAGCAATGAGCACATGCACAAAACTATCCTCTCTCCCCCTATCAGTCTGCAGAACCAGAAAGGTTGGGGATCACTGCTCTATAGGGTAGACAAATCCCATATTCTGTTCTGGGATTGAAAGGAACCCAAATCCCAAACTTCTGGAGGGCCCTGGGGCTATGACATATTGCCAGTTCTTATCCACCTTCTATATCTCTATAGTATGATTTCCCTTCCTGTATTACATTTAGCAGCGTAACAACAAACATTTTGTTTTCTCTGGGCATCTTCTGCTGTATTCATTATTTTGTACATCTTTTTATCTATCTCAGGGGTGTCAAACTTGCGTTGTCATGGCATCATCACGTGATGTATCAGGACTTTTTCCCCCTTCACTAAACCGGGCATGGGAGTGGCCAGCGCATGACGCACCTGGCCTGTGGGCCATGAGTTTGACAGGCCTGATCTATCTCATGACCCAAGGCAGTAGTGACATCATTTGCCATTAGGTAAATGAATGTTCCTCATCAGTGAACAGAGAGGTGAACTCTGCTAGTCAGACTGGTTATTGAGAGAAAACATGTGATACAGTTTCAGAGCAGTTTTGCCAACACCCTTCAACCCAATACATGACGCATCAGGTGGAAAGCTTTTGATGAGTTAAGACTTGTGGATATGTTCACAGGTTGCACAATAATTGGCTGCTATTATCTTCATCCCTCCTTCACCCTAGCCTTTCTCCCTTTTACCAATTGTGAGGACAAGAATTTCAAAATCCTGTTATTCTGCCATTCAAAAACGGAATGAATGAAATTATACTGTAAGCTCAGGTCCTGTTTGGTGATCATGTCTTTATATTTCAAGTATGCTTCATTTATGTACTATATTTCTGCTCAGAGGAGCACTACAGGATGGCTGCTTTTATAACAGCAAAATCACAATGCTACAGATGTATGAAACTGATGCAACTACAGATGTATGCAATGCTAAGATGTATGCAACTAGATTAAACTGCTGATTTCTTCTCATCTACGTTACTTATTTTTTAAGTGTCACATGATGCCAAAAGCACATCAAATGCCATAGCTTTATGGCATTTGAAGATGGATTTTAGCCTACTGGTTCATTATTCAATTTTGCATTCTGCGCATTAACTAACATAAGGTTTCAATGGGAATTTCTAAAGGCACATACGTTCCTTATATAAATTAGCAAAAAGAACTTGGAATTGATTTGGTGTGGAATTATGCAAAGTCCAATCAAACAGCTATGTTATAATAAATGCTTTGATATCATTGTCTACAGTTGGATGAATTGTACAGCAAAAGATAGCTCCTTTGAGATTGCCTGTACCTGTTTGTAATAAGGAAGTTGAAAATGCTGGTTCTGGGGAAAATGGGATGTTGCTGCACTTTTT
Organism: Pseudonaja textilis; assembly: GCF_049901715.1. Lineage (NCBI taxonomy): Eukaryota > Metazoa > Chordata > Lepidosauria > Squamata > Elapidae > Pseudonaja > Pseudonaja textilis. Next base: position 291,323,766 of record NC_141990.1, on the reverse strand, counting down.
TAGCTTTGATAATAAAGCTGAATATGGGGACATCTCATTTATTTTTAATAGTGTTCCTTTTTTTAATTTGTGTAAACTATCGGGGAAAACTTGTCACCAATCCAGGTAGGCTGGCATTTAGGTATAACATTTTCTCTTCACCAGATATTTCTAGGTGAGATGAATTAAATGTAAAATGGGATAATCAAGAGTTAACATAATTGAAAGCAACTGTCACTTTAGTCCTTTTCCTCCTAGTTGTGGTGCTTCTCATTAATCAGGTGTGCATATATGATACTTTTGTATGTAGAACAGGGTTTCATTTTAAGGTCAGTCATGCCTTTCTGGAGAACATAATTTAATGCATTTTATACAGTTTTATGGTTTCCTATACTACCTAATAGGAAGAGGAAGGAGAAGATCCACTTTTTTCTTTAACTGAGAAATAAATGTGCAACAGCTGGGCCTACTTTAACTCAATTAAAACACTAAAGAAAGGGTACACATAAGAAGGAGTCCAGATAAAAGAGGAGAAGTGGGCTTAGAATCTGTTTTATTGAAAACTGTTTTGCAAGCCTACGTTCAGTTCCTCGGAGCCCCCTACTCCACCCCGATTTCTGAGTTTAAAGTTTACTTTGCAGTTTGTCTTCAGCGGGGTCAGTATTGTAGTGAATAATTTATAGGCGGGATGAATGAGCTCATTAGTCACCTTTTCAAAGTTTAAATGAGTTTGGTGCTTGTCATTACATGGGCCTTCTGTTCAGCCACATGGCAAAATGACAGTTTGGCAGTTAGCTTATTTGTAGTAGAGTGGTAGACCGACTGTCTCATTTTAGTGCTGCCTTTGCTTGCAGCCCACTCTCCCACCCATTTGTCTCCTCCAATACTTGTCCAGGAACTCTCACGCTGCTTTTTCTTTGGCAAAGATTGGGTAGCTATTGCTGACATTATAGGGATCCTGAGACCTCTTTTCTACCACAAGTCTCTTCTATTTTAATTCTAGATTATCTGCCGTTTTCAATTTATTTAGCAGGAAAAGGAACCAAGAAGAGCAAACTCCCGATGTTTCTTAAGATGGGTAAAAAAATTGTCCTTGCACGAGATGGAGGCATCAGAAAGCTCAGATCTATTCAAACATCTGCAAAAAATATAAAAGTATTTTTAATCGTGTTTATATAGCCTCCCATCTCACAAAAGGTGAGTCTGGGTGGTGTGCAACAATCAATAAAATAGCAAATAAAAATATTTTAAAAATCAATCACACAAAACACACACAGAGAATAAAATCAACTAAAAAGGAGCCATCTAAAAATATCTCTGGTTTCCTGGAGTTTTCAGGGACTTCCGGTATGATAGTAGGGATAGAATTAATCTAATTTGGGAGTGATAGGAAGAATGTTTCATGGGCAGGTGCCATGACAGAGAAGGCCCGCCTCCTGGAATCCACCAAATGTAGATCTCTGAGAGATGGTAGAATCATAGAATAACAGAATTGGAAGAGTTCTTGGAGGTCATCTGGTCCAACCCCCTGCTTGAGCAGGAGAATCTATTCCAAATATTAGCTCTACCTAGGATCGAACTCACAGCCTTCTGATTATGAGATGAGAGCTCCACCTCTAGGCCACCAGGCAACATGTCTTTTTTGCCAGATCTAATAGAATAGGCAGGTGTAATTGGGGAAAGGGGTCCCTTAGATAAGCTGGTCCCATACCATGAAGTTCTTGAAAGGTTAAAACAATCAGCTTGAATTGGACCAGAAAACAAACTAACAGTCAATGCAGTTCACACAGCAGAGGTGTAACAGGTGTGCTTTTGGGAGCACATCTAATACCTGTGCTGCTGTATTCTGCATCAGCAGAAATTTCCGGATACTCCTTAAGAGCAGCCCCAAGTAAAGCACATTATGGTAGTTTGGAAACACTTTAGGGAAAAACATCTTTATGTGGCTGACCTTAATTCTCCCCAATATAGACTACTGTACTGGAGATTAATGTATTTTTGGAGCATGGAAAATGGATTAACTTTTAAATGGGTTCAAAACATCTGAGAGAATGGGTAAAATCTCATATAAAAGGATAGTGTTTGCTGATCAGGATCCTGCACAAAGCTACTTCCAGCCATTATATTCTATGAATCTTTAGTAATTCTCAATATGGTGTACTATGTGATAGCTAAAGGTTGGTATCAACCAGATGATCACCTATTTTATAACAGACCATGGAAGACAGACCTTACAGAATAAGAGAATATTAGCCTACACCCACCATTAAGTGAACAGAATCTGTACAGTGGCTTTTCCTGATTGCTATGGGTGCAACAGTTCTACTTAGAGGATTTCTCCCAGCCACAAACAAATACTGAGAGTACATGGGGGATATTAAAAAGGAGAAAAAAAATCTATTTTGTAAGATGACCCCACTGAACCAGAGCCAGAATGTGCAAGTAACATATTATAGCCATTGGTGTGTATTGTGTGTATCAATTCAACATTCCACTGCTAAAATTCTGTTCCTGACCACAATGATGTCAAAATGACAAAATGTGATCCCATGATGCAAACTTTGCCTTTCTGTAGTTTTGTTGTGACATTATCTGTCATTACATATCTCATCCCGCTTCTGTGGACATCTATGTCAAAAGGTTACAACTTAAAAATTGAAACTGGAGAAAGCATTAAAAATGATAATATCTTCCTTTTATTACTGAGGAATACATGCATACAGACAGAAACACACAGATGATGTATAACTGAACAAAGGCTTCCACTAGGGTTGAGTATACATTAAATATAAGTTGATTAAGAAAAGATGTTATAAACATTCTTGATTTGGACTAAAGTTCTTTTTAGATTTTAATTCAGTTCACTTTTTTTCTATCTTTCTCAGATTTCAACTATACTGGAGACAGATTTTTTTGCTAGTAATTGTACCCCTGGTTCATAAGAATTAATGTAAACAACTTCAGTGGAGAGAATAACTTAAGAAACACATGTATGCATTTATTTATTTAACTAGGCTTATATGTCATTCCAATCGACAATCTTTAGAAGTTTACAGTCTTGCCATATGGAAACAAGATTAGATATGGTAACCAAAATACCCAACAATAAACAATTACATACTAAAACATTCTTGTGCCAAGAAATCATGCTCATATAGTTGTATATTTTATATAGGAGGAATGTCTCTTAAATCATTGCCTTTTCAAAGTCTTGTTGAATTAATTTTTAATTGCTTCCCAAAATTTCAGTAATGTTGGGGCAAGGCCCACAGTGAGGGAGATGGGTTGTTCTTAAATATGACAAACAAATCAAATTGAATACTCCAAGAGAATAAAAACTTAAAAAATGTCCTGCTGGATCAGACCCAAGGACATCTAGTCTAGAATCAATTCTCACAGTGCCCAACAACTGCAGAACAAAGCCGACTAATCTCCCAGTGGATGGCCTCCAAAAGCAGTCACACTGACATCAAGTCATTGATCCCCACAGTCCTTATGACTTATATAATTTGGTTCAACTTTTTAAAAAAACTAATCAGGCTGGTAGCCAACACTATTTCTCCTGCAACATCACCATGCTCTTTCAGAGAAGGGGGCAGCAATGGAAAAGGATACTTCTCCATAGAAGAATTCTTTATATGGCATTAAAAAGGGAGCCCGAAGGAACCCTCTTTTCCTGGGCTAATTGCACTGTAGCAATCAGGAGGAGGCTTGCTGGATGGGCGTAGCTTGATGGTCACATGATTGGCTAGGCGTGGCTTGATGGTCACATGACTGGCTGGGAGGGCCAGGTAACCATGTGATTGGCAAACCAAATACAGGTGGTCCTCGCTTAATGGCGGGTTGTTTAGTAAGTGTTCTAATTTACGACTGCCCTCCCCAGAGCTACTTGACCTGTTTTTGGAGTTTTGACAGCCATGCACACACACACACACACACACACACACACACACACACACTCCCTTCTAACCCTGCTATTCTATGATTCTGTAAGGATCTCCTGCTGCAACTGGGGGTTGAACTAGAAGATGACCTCTGAGATCCCTTCTAGCCCTTCTTTGTCCCTTCCTTCCATCTCTCCCTTTCTTTGTCTCTCCCTTTTCTTCATTTCGCTTTTCTCTTTTTCTTTCTTTCTCTTTTCTCTTTCTTTTCTTTCTTCTCTCTCTCTCTCTCTTTCTCTCTTTCTCTCTCATTCCCTCTTTTTCTCTCTTTCCCTCTCTCTTTCCCTCTCTTTCTCACTGTCAAAGCTGCGTCTGGGCCAAGCCAGCAAGCTTTCCTTGGCACTCTTCACTGCTTCTTTCATTTCTTCTATTTGGAATCCAGACTGGCTAAACAATGATCACCAGCTGTGGTGGAAGCGTCCCTCCGGTGACCCTTCTCCTCCTCCTCTTCCTCCTCCTCTCACGACTAGCGGCTGTGGTGGGGCCGGGAAGGTGCACATGCGCAGGGAGACCCTCCTCAAGCGAGCAGCCGCCCACCCCATGATCAGTTTTGCTCTGCTTTGGCACTTGCTTGAGGAGCATCTCCACGCACGTGTGCACCCTTCCTGGCCCCACCACAGCTGCCGGTTGCAAGAGGAGGAGGAGGAGGAGGAGAAGGGTCACCCAAAGGGACGCTTCCACCATGGCTGGTGATCATTATTCAGCCAATCTGGATTGCAAAAAGAAGAAATGAAAGAAGTAGCAAAGAGTGCCAAGGAGAGCTTGCTGGCTTCACACAGCCATGGCTTTGAGAGAGAGAGAGACAGACAGACAGAGACACAGAGAGAGAGGGAAGAGAGGGGAAGATAGGGACCCGACCACTTCGCTATCACCCACCATCGCCCTTACCTTCTCAGGCCAGGTGAGGGAGGGGAGGGTGAGGGACAGCGCCAGAGGTGGAATTCAGCAGGTTCTAACCAGTTCTGGAGAACCGGAGCAGAGACGTTGAGTAATTCAGAGAACCGGCAAATACTACCACTGACTGGCCCTGCCCCATCCATTCCCTACCTCCTGAGTCCCAGCTGATCATCTGGGTCTTCTTTTGTTGCCCTGCTCAGGAGAATGGAGCTGGAAAGCAGGTTAGTGGGATGGGGAAGGAATGGGATTTTGCAGTAACCTTCCACTGCCATGCCCACCAAGCCACACCACCAAGCCACATCATGCCCACCAAGCCACGGCCACAGAACCGGTAGTAAAAAAATTTGAATACCACCACTGGGCAGGGCCAGCCACTTTGGGCAAGGTGAAGTGTTGGTGACCAAGCACAGGCAGGTAGAAGCCTGGGAGCAGCGGCTCCTGGCTCAGCCAGCCGAAGGGGCTTTGAAGTCAGATGGTTTGGAGTGGCCGAGATCCGAGCAAGCATTGCACTGTGGCATCTGCCCGTGAATGCCCTCTTCTTTGGTGTTGGCTTTATGGAGCTGTGGGGTGAGGCCTCAGCTGATGTGTGACAGCAGCACCTTTAGCTGCGCTCGCTTGTTAAGTATCCAAATAATCCAGCGAAGACATGGGAGGAGTTGCTCAGCTAGACCTCCCTCCTCCACAGTTCTCCTCCTTTAGAAAATGGCTGTTCCCTGAGCTAAGAAGGCAAGGAGCTGTGGCTCAACTCACCCAATTCCTAGGATTACCTCGAATGGTCCCAATTCGGCACGGAGAGGGCCGCTCCCCCTGGCAATCCCCCTTTCCTTCAGTGCTCTGACTTTCTATGGCCCACCGGCCTGAATGTCAGGTCGGACCATTAGAAGGCCACTTCTCCACTTCTCAGTGGCTCTCCTTTGCCAGATACTGCAGGATCCTTCACCTCCTTCCCCAACTTCTCCCTCAACTTTGAAATGATGACGCCTGTTGCCGACATGGGTATGACCGGGCGGGCGTGGCGGGGCCAACCAGGGGCAATTGTTCCAGGTCCAACAAAGGGGCTGTGGGTGGAAGAGGGAAGGGGTGGCAAGCAAAGAGGCCATGTGGGTGGCAAAGTGTCATGCTCTCTGGTCACCCACTCCCACCCCTGTTCCCAGCTGGCAAGGCCTAGCAGCTGCAGTGAATCCGAGCTAAATTTCATTGTACCGAGAACATGTGAAGAGGCTCATGTTCTCCTGCTGCTGTGAAAGCAAGAGAGACTTTCCCAGCACAGTGAAAAGTTTGCAAGTTTCCCTCAAATAGGGAAACAGGTGGCTCTGGGCAGCAGAGAAGCAGCCCAGTTGAATCTTGTTTCTCTCTGCGCCTGGAGCCGCTTGTTTCCCTATTGGAGGGGAATTTGCAAACTTTTTGATGTGCCGGGAAAGACTCTCTTGCTTTCCCAGCAGCAGGAGAACATGAGTCTCTCCACATGTTCTCCTGCATAGCGAAATTTAGCTCAGGTCACCACCAGTCTGCATCTCACCCCCTGCCTGGATTCACTGCAGCTGCTGGGCCTTACCTGCTGGGGGTTAGGGCAGTACGCGGCAGTAGCAAAAGGCAAGTGGGATGGGGTGGGGAAAGGTGGCAGGCAGGTGACTGGGCCCCGAACCGTGCAGAGCTTCACTCACCCAGGGAGATCAGGCAGGGCCACAGCAGAAGGCATGCAGCAATGGCTTGCCTGGCGGGTGGGCAAAAGCAGGCTGCAGCCAATGCCGTGCATGCGTGATAAGGACTGACTGGGTGCGGAGGGGAGGGGGGGTAAAGAGGGGTGGGGCCAGCCAATGGTGTGATTTGCCAGTTCTCCAAACTGAACAGAATCATAACAACCGGTTCTATAGAACTGGACAGAACCGGTACAATCCCACCCCTGTCCTTGGTGCTCTCTGAGCTTGCTTGTTTTCTTGCAGATGTTTCATTACCCTAACTAGGTAACATCATCAGTGCTTACACTAATAATGTTATCTAGTTAGGGTAATGAAACCTATGCAAGAAAACAAGCACCAAGGACCCCTCATGCCAATCCTGAGCTACAAATATTCTCCTTTGTTGGAATCAATTTTATATTTCTTCCTTTTACCTCTCAAAATCTTAATCTTTAGTTCATTCAAATATTGTCAGAATATTTGATCTCTCTTCAATTTTTCTTTGCCCTATTGAATAGGCTTCTCCAAGGCTTTAACAAGCCTCTTTTGTAAAAACAAAAAAAAATGTATATAACCTGTATGGGTTACCTTAGCAATGCAGTTATAGTTTTCATGACTTGTGGCATGCTGTAGATGATAAAGCCAAGCAACATGAAATTTCTCCATTTCCAGGGAGATTCTCTGCCAGTTCTCCTGTTCTCTCTTGAAGGAGCTGAGCTGCTCTAAGAAGTTTTCCCAGATTCACATAAATTGTTGGTTTGGCAGGTGGAAGCTATGGCTAGGAAAGACTTGCCATCAGGCTGGTATACCACCTGGAGTGCGCAGACATTGTAAGAGAAATTCATGTATTTATTAACTGGTTAAACTACTGCAGATGTCAGACATTCAAGATATATCAGACTAGGATCCATTGCAATATAGCTTAGAACTACTATTGTAAAGTTATACTAACAGAATCCTGTAAGTCTGAATGCACTTTGCTCCTCTATCTTTGTGAGAACTCAGGAGGAGCTTCTCTGATATATTTCCTCAATTTACTTTAATTTAAACCTGTTTTTAACCTTAAAGTACTACATGCCTTAATACTGAGGCACTATATGCTTCAACCACAATTATGAATTATCTGAATAAAAATTGCTTGTCCCCGACTATCATGAAATTAGGTGGATGAAGCCAGAAGAAAGTGGCCACTATTTTCTGGGAAGTGAGATTAGGCCTAGAATTATCCTTTTAGAAACAACTTTTAAAAATTCTACTACAGGGCGATGTCAGCCTTCCCTGGTAAACCAGCAAGGAAACCCGATCAGATGACCTAAATTTACTTTATTGTAATGCTACATTAACAGAATCTTGCAAGCCTGAAAGTACAAATTTCCTACCCTTTACTTTTAACTACTTGCTCCATTAGGATGGGTCCTTCCTTAGTTTTTTCCCCCTCGTTTTCACTTTAAACTTCTGCCCCTCCTTTCTGATTGTTTTCTAGTCAGCATCCCTTTCCTCAAGGTTACCCATGCATTTCATTATATCTGAGACCACAACAAATGGATGTTTTTTTTAAAAAAAAATTAAGCACCCAAGCTCACTTAGGATCAGGGGTGGGATTCTACGAGTTTGCACCTATTCACTAGAACCGGTTGTTAACATTCTAAGCAGTTTGGAGAACCAGTTGTTAGAAGAAATTATTGGCCTAATCCTGTAAGAAAGGCAGGAAGGAAACATTCTGGTGTTGTTTACAGAAACTGCCTCTCCGTTAATCCTTATTACATTCTTGGCAGGACTAGACTTCCTGTCTCAGGAACTCCTCTGGAGTTTTTTCCCCCTCCTTTGCTGGTAGTTTGCTTGTGTGGAGTGACTATTCAAAGTTACAATGGCACTGAAAAAAGTGACTTATGACCATTTTTCACACTTACGACTGTTGCAGCATCCCCACAGTCATGAGAGGCCAGGCGAGGAGATGCATGCCTCGATGTGAGTGATATTGAGTTGGCCACATCCAGCCAATAATATGACCACCAAGCCATGTCCACCCAGTCACATGACCACCAAGTCACGCCTACCACCTAAGCCATGCCCACAGAACTGGTTGTTAAAAATTTGAATCCCACTCCTGCTTAGGATGCTATAGAAATGTAATAAATAAATGAAATGTTTATATTTCTCCAATTAGTTTATTTGTTCTATTTTTATTACATTGTGATGACTACACTGTGGTTGTTTTATGTTCATGTTTGCAATCATTCTTGTACATGACTGAGTTGTACAAATGCAGTGGTTTAGAAATCTATTAATATATCACAAATTAAAGATGAGAGGGATAATTTTTCTTTCAGGCCAGCACTTAAGTCAAGAGTGAATCACATGTAGTCCTTGAATCAATTTCTTGTATCCTTCAACCTAATTTCAAAATTTCTCTGCAAAAGATCCATTCAAATCTTTCATAAGTGTCTTCTCCTTATTCCCTGCTCCTTAAAAGGAAGAACTGTCATCTGGGGAGAGAGAGATTGGAGGGGGGGAGGTGTCCTACTGAATTTGGCATGATGCAAACAATACCCATGTGTATCTCTAGATGGTTTGCAAATATTTAAGTACAGCAAAAGCAATATCTGCCTAAAGTCGTAAAGTGTTAAGAGTGGTTTAGTTCTATCCCCAATAGGGATAGCCTTTAGTACCTACAGTTTTTTTTCTGTAGTCCTCCTTTGCTCAAATGCTTCCAAAAATATTGTAATTATCTGTAACAAAATTTGATGAGATTCAGTGGTATGAACAAGAGTCTCTCTCCCTCCCTCCCTCCCTCCCTCCCCAATACAGATTTGGAGTGAGTAAATATGTTCAAATTGGGACTAAATCCTGTCTGGAAAAGATCTTCAAGATAATCTTTGGCCTCACTTGCATTAGCCTTATCCATACAGCAACTCAAATAGATTATCCCTGAGGGAAAATAACATTAGACAGAAAAAAGGTTGTTCAGTCTTGTACCTGTAACACAGCTGGAGGAATTGCAAATCAGATTAATTAGTCTTCATTTATGGTCATACTGGATCACTCCCATTTCATTATTGCATCTTACATTTTCTTTAGGGTGCCTTTCATGTATAAGGAATCACGAAGGTGATATTTTTGCCAAATGCAATTGTTACTCAGAAACACACGCAAATTACAGTATGCAGTATTCATACTGAAACAAAAAGCACACGAAGCATCATAATTCTGAAAAAAAAAGTAGGAGGTACTAAAAAGGTTTACAGCATTGACATTGCACTACTGGCACAGCATTGACTCTTTATTTTTAATCCAATATTTGCCTGGGACTGTACATCAATGATTTGAGATAAATAATTGTCATGTGATAGAGGAAGTATATTTGAAGATGAGCATTTTCTGCCTGTTAATCTCTTCCCTTCTAAAGAGCTAAGCAATGAACTTCTTCCTATCCTAGCTCACACTATCTTTTTTGGAGGTGGGGGGGAGGTTGCTTGTTTGTCTGTTTGAGTGCTGTTTTCTGCGAAGGTGCCCCTTCCCCATTATGGCCAGCTACAGACCCCCTTTTTCTCTTGTCATCTATGTGACAGAAACCACTCTTATAAGGACAGATTATGAAATGACAGATTAGAATGCGTATCATGCAATTCCAGAAATAGATATCACAGTACTGTGTAAAATGTGTACATCTATCCTAGATCTATATATTTTTGATGTAAGACTTATTCTGTTTGGAACAAAATATGCTTAAATGCTAGTCATAGTACTTTTGCTTCAACAGGCTCTGTGAACAAAAGATCAAATTCTAATTAAAAATATATAATAAAAAATGAAATGAAAAATAAAAAATAAACAAAATATTTCATAAATCAGCTTAGGAAAGAGACTAGTTTCTGGCTGCACATTCTTTTACATGTGCCTTTATTCAGCCAAACAATATGAATCCTCACTGTGGAGTCTAAAATATTCAAGGTTGCCTCCAGTTGTGTCCATTCACTAGTGAATGGCAAAATAAACTTCCTCCTCTCTTCTCTACTATTCACATTTCCTGAACAATGCTAGAAGGCTGCAAGGGACAGATCCTTTACATGAGGAGTTAGTTTATACTCTAGCACTGGATTCACCAATATAGTGCTCATAAGAATGCTGATATGCTGCTGGATGACTTCTTAATATTCAGCTGGTTCCTTGCCTATTTATGTTATTATAGTTAAATAAAACTACATAACTAAAAAAAAAGAAAGCTGACATCCTATAAAACAAAGGAATGGCCTCCACCGCCATCATCTTTTCTTGCAAGAACAACTCAGGATGTTAATTATAGTCCATAGGTTTTGTTAAACAGTGAAAGTGATGAATGGCTGCATTTGGAAATGTGACCCCCATCAATAAGCTGCATATGGACAGTAAGAAAGACTGCCAAGTTTCCATTCAACTGAGAGCTTCTTATCTGGATCAGGTTGGGGTCAACTGCCAATGGCATGATTTTACTGAATTATTTCATTGAATATTTTTAATATTTCAACACATTATTATTTTTATCTTATTTTATTTGATATGGTCATTATATTAATCAATAATCACTTGAAAATGTGCCCATCTGTCCAGAAAAAAGGACAGAATACACTTTACCAAGACTCTGCCAAAGACAGTGAATTCCAGAACACTATATTAAGCTATGATTTCATTGAGGATATGTTTGTCCTGTTTATCTTTAAAATGCAAAGGTGTGTGTGTGTGTGTGTGTGTGTGTGTGCGTGTGTATTTGCGACAGTGGAATAATATGGCTACCTGTTTGCATTAAGAAGAGACATTTCTCCATATAAAATAATTTATCAAAATTCAATCTAGTTTACCAGTGTACCTAAATCAAGTGGCTGATATCCCACATGTTTTAGAGGAAGTGACAAAGCGAGAACTTGTTCATAATCCAATTCTTGGCAAAATCTCTGTGTAGGCAAATGTTGTGTCATAAATCTGTGTGATTTGGCTGTTATTGTTGTTGCTGTTTTGCCTTTTCCACTTTGCTACTATTTGTGTGCATTTTCCTCATCATTCATGAGTCAATATATTCTTGATTAGGTCTGTAATGTTGACTGACAGTCTGCCCCAAGTATGTAATTTTAGGGCAAAGTGTACAGCTTTTCATTCTGAAGACATGTAACTAGACTAGCAATATTCATCTAAGATTGTAGGAGACCATTATATAAAATACTTCACAGCTTCTTTACTGCATGAAAATCATTTTATAATGTACAAACTGCAGACATATAATTTGTGTTTATGATAGTTGGTAACCTTGTGTGTGCTAGCTAAGGATCTGCTATGATATTTTCCCCCAAATTTTGCTTGCGTTATCTTGTATAAATGATAAATCAAATGAACCTTCAAAGAAAGCATTAAGGTGATTGAATAATTTTGGTTATATGCTATACATCAGATACTGAAGGTGTAATTGCAAATAATTCTTACTAGAAAGAAAAAAGGAAGACCTGTGTGGATATAGGATTGATTGATAATGTGCCATCAAGTAATTGTCAAATTTCAGCAATCACATAGACTTTTTTTTTCCGGGACAATCTGTCCCTGAGCTGGTTTTTCGGGTTTTCCATCACCACTATAAGTAACCAGGGGTGGGATTCAATTTTTTTAACAACCGGTTCTGTGGGCATGGCTTAGTTGGTGGGCCTGGCTTGCTGGTCATGTGACTGGGTGAGCGTGGCCAACTCGATGTCATTCACATCAAAGGGTGCTTCTCCTCGCCTGGCCTCTCATGACAGTGGGGATGCTGCAACGATCATAAGTGTGAAAAATGGTCATAAGTCACTTTTTTCAGCGCCATTGTAACTTTGAATGGTCACCAGTTTTAGACCAAAACTCAAAAAGGGTATGTAAACTCATGTTCGAATGTCAATCTTTCTAGTTAGCCAAGAAGCCTTGCTGAGTCACTCATCTTGGTTCTTTGTCATTAAAAGCTTCTTTCTGGCAGCTCTGCTTCATTATTCAATTATTTCTTCAAAGTGCTAACTCCAACGGGAGTATTTCCTCCCAAAAGCAGTGTAAAAAGCTGAAAACAACCCTTCCCTTTAAGAAAGTACCAGCAAAGGAAAAAACCTCCTTCTGAGACAGTAAGTCTAGGCATACTGCCAAGAATGTAAGAAGGGTGGAAAAAAACAAAAGGAGATTTCTTCCAACAACTGGTTCTCCAAACTGCTTAGAAAGTTAACAACCAGTTCTAGAGAATATGTGAGAACCTGTAGAATCCCACCCCTGTAAGTAACTCCATCAACCTTGCTGCTGATCATCCTTTTCTTCTCTTTCCTTCCACTTTCCCCAGTATCAGAGGCTTTTCCAGGTCATTTGTCCCTTAAATGATAACTCTGTGTTGATTTGTTCAATGATACATTGATTTGTTTTCTTGGCCTCTTCACAGTACTCTCAAGAGTCTTCTCCCACACCAATCTTCAGAAATGTCAATACTCTTCCCATCCTGCTTCTCGAAAGTTCAACTTTTACTTCCATCAATTGTCACTAATCTTCTTTTTCTTCCTCTTTTTCCTCTTTGTCCTCCTCTTCTTCTTTTAATGACTCCATAATCCCTTGCGGGGTGGAGTCTGGGCAGCAGAATGGAGCTGAATGTTTTCTGGCCAGACGTTCTTCCTGTCACCAATGCAGAGTTATATTCAGCAGATATATTCTCATTGTGCCCAGAGAGAGAAATATCTGCCTCAAACTAGGATCGAACTCACAGCCTCTTGATTATGAAGTGAGAGCTCCATCTGTAGTCCACCACACCACTCCTTAGATTGTCACTAATCATGCCTTGCATAATTCTCATATTTGCAAAGATAGATACATCATAACACTTGAATATCTTTTCCAATGATCTTGTAGCTTCTTTACCAAGTGCTAGTCTGCAGCATATTTGTTGACTGCCTGTTTCTTTGATGGTTGATTCTAAAAGGGAGAAGCTATCCACCATTTTGAGATCTTCATTGTCAATTATAAGGTTGGCTGTTCTACCTGTTATTAACTTGGTCTTCTTTATATTTAATTTTAGTTCCATTTTTTCAGTTTGCTCTTTGACTTTTAGTACTAGGGCTTACAAATCTGCATTCTTAGCTATCGGGGTAGTGTAATTAGTACTTTACAGGTTATTTGTCCATTTTTAAAACCATGCTCATCTTTTTCCAATCCACTCCCCTTAATATATATTCAGAATATAGGTTAAATAAATAAGGGGAGTATATGCAGCCATGCCACACTCCTTTACCAACCTGGAGCAGTTTGTTTCTCTATGTACTATATATACTATGGCTTCCTGACCTGTATATAAATTTCTCATGAGGACAATGAGATTTGCTAGCATAGTTTGGTTAAAACCTTTCCCGTTACTTCTTCTATTGCTTGCCATTATTCAGTGGGTTTTCCATCAGTTCCTATAACTTCCAACAAGTTAATGATCCGAGTATTGATGTAACTTCAATCAGATATGAGAAAAAAAGAATGTGAAGGTTAATATGTTTTTCATATTGTTGCTTGCAGTAATGCAAATTTATATTCTAGAAAAGAAATTATATATTCTGGAAATGAATATACAATTTTGCAATCAAATTACCTTTCAGGTTCTGTCCAGTATCAACAAGTGGTATAAATGGCATGAAAAGGCATCAATTCACATCTAAGTATTTTGACAGAAAGTATTCCTTGGCAAAGTTATGTTAAACATAATTTAAGTGAATGCTTTAATGGATTATGTTATGTAAAAATACATATTATGTCTTCCAGGGAAAAAAAATCTCTCTTCATATGTATGAAGAAAGCTTGATATGGGCTGAAAAGACAGGATGAAATCAGATACGATATCCAAAGAAAATTGCTTTAGAACAGATTTCCAGCTTTGCGGACTGGTGAGGAGGGAGCAAGGGGGTGGTTCCCCATGAGTGGCTGACAAGCGCATATATGCAGCTTCATTTAAGTGAGCGACGTGCACATGCGCATGCCACTCACTTAAATGGAGCACATGCATGACACGCATACTCGCTGCTTGCACAAGTGAGGATTGCACATGCAGGTTTGCCAGCTCTTTCTGTGGTCCCATTGCAAACATCTCATGGCCCATTAGTGGGCTGCAGCCCACAGGTTAGGGACGCCTGTTTTCAATATTCAGTTATAAACATGGAACTAATGTCAGCAATTGGGATACTGAGGATGTCATTCTTAATCATAATTTACCACATTAGACTCATTGATTCTAGTTCACACATAATTCTAAGCTATGGTGTGTTTAATCATTTACTGAATAATCCAGAATTGACTAGGTTATCAACTTGTTGATAACCAAACAAACTACAATAGGGCTTTGCATGATATGCAAAATTATACATTGTGACACAACTTCCAACTAATCATTCTTAGTCTGACTCATAACTCATGTAGGACTCCGTTTTATTTAGCTTTAGAACTTTTCCCTCATCTCATTAAAAGTCAATTTTGCCTCGAACATCAAATGGCATAAAACCTTATTTACCACAGGAACATGCCACTTTTAACTCTTTTAAAAAAATACATCCAAACATCCCTGAAGAGCTCCTGGTTATTGCCACTGAAAACAGTGGTTGTTACATTGACCTACATGTGTGTGTGTGTGTCTTTTAGACACTTGACTTTTGACTTCAGTTGCAAACAGAGAGAGAATGTCTCCTCTCTTGTTGACTTACCTACTTATCTCATTCTGAAAGACCTCTCAGAATGCTTCGAGTATATGTGTTTCTGTGGGTTGGGTTAACATTTGGTAACTTGGGTATTTTAAAAACAGCAAAAGGGCCATGAGATAAGCGCTGTTTGACTTAATAATTCAAGGTCTGCCTTACTTTTAGATAAACAGGCCTGTTTGCAGGGCAAGCAAGGATAAAGGAACAATGGCATTTTGCTTTACAAGGGCCATGGTTTTAATTACTCATTCCTTTCTAAATAGGTTACAACGATTGGCTGCAGTGGTGGTAGTAAAACTTTTTACTACTGGTTCTGTGGGCTTGGTGGGCATGGTGTGGCTTGGTTGGCGTAGCTTGGTGGGCATGATAGGGGAAGGATACTGCAAAATCCAAATCCCTCCCCACTCCACTAACCTGCTTTCCAGCTCCGTTCTCCTGTGCAGGGCTAGACCCAGCCAATCAGTTGGGGCCCGGGAGGCAGAGAATACATGGTGGTGAGGCCAATCAGAGGGGGTATTTGTCTATTCTCTAAACTACTCTCCAAACCACTACCAGTTCTCCAGAACTGGTCAGAACCTGTTGAATACCACCTCTGATTGTCTGGATATTGCATATCTCTGATTGTCTGGATATTGGGTTGGCTTTGGGTAGTTTTGTAAGTATCAGTAATTCACTTCAGCTACTGTGCTGGACATATACACCATGTTACCATCTTAATGTTATTAGTCATACAACTGAGAAGGAAAGCAATAATACTTAATATACACTCACAGACCTATTCAGCCTTGTCTAAAAAGGGTTCCAAAAGGAAGAAATTGTCTCTGGATTACTGTGATTGTTATCATATGTTACTATTTATTTGGGTAATTTAGAAACTTAAATGCTGCAATGATTTTAAATGTGGTGATTCATTTTAACAATGAAATGTATTAGTTACATCCATTTATGCAAAAGCCTTTGAAAAATAATGATTTGCAGAAGCATGTTTGTATGAAAGTTTCTTATGTTTCTATGAAGAAACAAAAATGCATGGATCCAACAGGAAGCCTAGCTAATGCAGCAATCTGTTGCATAGGGGCAACTAGATGCCTTCTGGAAGCCCCTAAACAGTACCTGAAGAACAGCACTGTCCTGCTTTGTTTCCCAAACAAATCATATGCATAAACTCATCTGATTCCTACACCACATCAGCTACATTGTGGCTTCTTTAATTCTGGCAATGTGTTATCAGAATTAAACCACTAATTTATGATGGTCTTGTTGTGAAACTCATTTTGATGTATAGTTCATTCAATAAAATATAATTAAACAAACTATGGTTTAGAGTGCTGTTGAACTTTGCCACTGCTCCAGAACTGAAGGACAAAACACAGGCTTCATGACTGGTAACTAATGATAATCTTATAATTTATAAATTTCTCTAATGTTTTTTGAGCCAATTAAGTTGAGACTGTCTTTTTTTTTCTTTGATTACATACATGACACAATTCATACTAGGCTTAATTGTACTATTAAAAATAAATGAATATAAAATCTATTGGGCATTAGTCCCACTACATCCAGTGCTTTTTACTTTCAGATGAGTATTAAGGTTATACAGTGCTACGGATTCAAAGACAAAGAGATGCTCTAGCGAACAGTGATGCAGATGGGTCTATGACAATTCGCCATGGCCAACTTATTGCAGCCAACTTGCTGCAGGACAACTTGCCATGGCCATCTCGCCACAGGACAATTAGCTGCGGGATAAGAGTCACATTAATATCAAAGAAACATTAAAGAAAGGATTTAAAAGGAGGAACAGAATGAAATGTAAGTGGCAGCAATTAAAATAATTTTTATTTATTGTAAATAATTAAATAGAATTGTTAAATTGTCCTGCAGCGAGTTCTCCCATAGTGAGTTGGCCATGTTGAGTTATCCCATGTTGAGTTGGCTGCATCAAGTTGGTCATGATGAGTTGGCCATAGTGAATTGGCCGCAGCAAGTTGTCCCATTTCTGATGCAGATAGCATCTGATTGCAACTCCATAATTTTTCTTTTGGATTATGCTATAGCTGCAAAGAGCAGTCATACCGTACTATTTGAGGAATTATGGACAGATGCCATGTAATTATCCCATGTAGTCAAAATACTTTTTTAAATTTTCAAATCAAAAGGGTTACACCTACAGCTGCATTGACAGGGACTTACAGATCAAATTGATTTTTAGCAAGTTATGAATTTATGTGAATAAGAATTCCAACTTGTAATTATATACACAGATAGTCCTTAATATACAACTATTCGTTTAACAAGGGTTCAGAGTGAGTTAGGACCCTACAACTGTCACTCTCCCACAAGAGCACATGATTGTGAGTTGGGCACTTGACCACTGGCTTGCAATGTGAGCAGTTGCAATGTCCTGCAGCCACATGATTTGGACCTTCCCAGCAAAGTCTATGAGGGAAGCAGATTCACTTAACAACACACAATTCATTTAATGATTACAGTAATTGATCATAAAATTGGGTGGTTGTATAATGACTCACTTAATGACTGCATCACTAATGACTGAAATTCCAATCCCAACTATGATTGTAAATTGAAGACTACCCGTATGTGGGGATATTTTTGCTTAGAGAAGAGACATTAAGTTGATTTTGTCCCAAAATATTGCTGACCAGTGATTGAACACCTTGTAGTTTGAGGTTCAATGTGTGGAATGAACTTAGGCACTGAGTTTATTTTAGGCACTGTTTGAGAAATGCAGAAATTACCAATGTTATATATTGTACTTTTACTACATAATGGATACTATTTGAATTGTGTCCTTCAAACATAAGATTATATTGCTAATATTGAAAAAGCAGTTAAACTTATGTTCCAAAACAAAAATACACACAAAAAGAAAATGAAAGTTGGACCTATAGGTACACATTTATGTATAAATTATATGTATAGACAAGTATGTATAGGACCAAATTCTATTTCCTTTTTTTCAGTTGTTTCTGGTTTTTCATATTTTTTTCAGTGTCCATTTTCACATCTTTTAGTCAAAGCACAAAAAATACTTATATATAAGCCATCTTTGCTCCATTAGATGAGTCTTGAAAGCTTCGCCAGATGTCATTCCAGAAACATGGACAAGTTGGTAAGATATTACATTGTGTGCGTACTTTTGTCTTAATGCATTAGGTAAACTCATTTTATTATGGTTTATAAAACAAGTAGTAGTGTAAGAAATAGCTAGTTGTAATTCACTCAATAAAACATTATGACAAAGTATGCATACTTTGCAATAGTGTGTGAACACAGACACATTAACACTATGTGTGCTTAATTCAGATTATGAACTTTGAACCAAGTAGAGATACTGGAATAAGTATTCCTACAAGACTGCAGACCTCCTCATTTTGTTAAATTTCACTATAATTATATTGTGTTTCTTATTTGCTCTGTGACTGGCAAACCTCAGTAATATCAGTTTCTTGAAGCATTTTTCATAACCTATAAAATATTATTTTTCCAATATGAAAATGCATTGTTTGGGGGGAAAGGTGAAATTGTCTCTAAAAATCACATTAAGTGTCAGAGAGCTGAAATAAGAAAGTTGTATTTTGCTCATATACTTTAGAATGGACCTCTGGATAGCATTCACCTGAAAAAAAGTTTTTTTTCCCCCAATGAATCTGTCACAAGATCTCTATTTGCCCTTGCATTTACGTGAAGCCAACTTAGGTGCTGTCTTGATTTCATGACTTTCATTTCAGTGATCAGGGATTCTGAAAACTAGAGACCAAAACAATTTGAACCATGTGGTCATTCCTAGTTTATGGTAACATCTGAGTTCATAAATTATGTTGAACCCAACCAACCCAACCATACTACAGTTTGGAGAGATTGTGAGTCTGTCTCTGACTTTTTAATCTTCCAACTGGCCACTTTATGTACCTAATGAAGAAAAGCAGTGAAATAAGTGTCATGGTGTCCCACTGGCTTTGTTTATGGAACACCACCAACTAGCCAGCTACATTTTAATCTGACTGCAAACTTTAAGACACTCTATATATCAATAAACGTCAACATTGGGTAAACATTTTTACACTAACCAAGGGTAAGAGTGCCAGGTGGGCAGAGCCATTGGGTTCAGATACAGCTTGTTCCCAGTTCAATTCCTAGAATTATTGCCTGTATAGCCTATTAGTTTTACTTAATTAGGAGCGAGATCTAGTTGAATTCACGGGGATTTACTTCAGAAGTGAATTGATCCTTCAGGAAGAGTTATCTTTCAAGTCCCCCCCAACACTCTCCCTGCGTGCGTCTTTTCGTTAAGCAGAGGCGAGCAGGTGCTATCTCTTAGTTGCAGTTTTGGAAAGACAGAACTGTCCTTTCTTTAAAAAAAATTTTTTTTAAAAAAAACGCGGAAGGGTGGCGCGCGCTCTCCCTCTCTCTCACACAGACACACAGACACACACACACACACACACACACACACACACACACACATATTCTGGAGTGACTTTCAGGCTCACCCACATACCACGTAGGCTGGTGGGGAGGGGAAAGAAAAAGGGAGAAGCCAGTCAGAACAACCGGAGGAGGAGGGCATGTGCAGCGTTTGGGACTCCAAGTGGTGGAAGGAGAGGCCGAAGGAGGCGGCAGCCTGAGAATTTCTGAGGGCTCACAGGCCTCTCTAGCTGGGCGGCGGGGGGAAGTGAGAGCGGGGCGGCCGCTGCCGGAGAACGCGCGCGTGGGTGGAAACGCCGACCTAACCCCGCGCTTGTCTCGCAATTAGGGTCGCGGAGCAATAACCCCCCCTCTTTTCTTCTACCCCCCCCCCCCGCACCCACCTACCCACCCACCTCCGCTAGCCCTGCCTTCTCCTTCCCTCTGTGGCGGCTAGTCTCTGCTGGCCCTGCCCACGTTTCCCTCTTTCCCCCCCCCGCGGTCATGTGTTGCCTTTTTTTTTGTTGTTTGCCGTGGAAACAATTTCGCTTTCTTCTGGCACCTCCGACCCAAACCTCCACTCGCTCAGACGGGGGGGTGGGTTGGGGTGGGAAGTGAGGAAAGGAAGGGGAGACGACGGCTGGAGCGTTGAGGCGAAGCAAAGAGGGGCGGCGGGGGCGGGGGGGTGAAACTGCAGCAGGGTCCCATGCTCGCCTCGGATTTCCTTTTCGGCTCTGGGCTCCCCTCGCTCTTTCCCTTCGGCCACATTGTTGGCTTCAGCCTGGGGGAGGAAGCAATGCCTTGTTCAATCGGATGAAAAGTTTGCATAATGATCACGGGAAAGGCGGCAGGGAAAATCTAGAACTCACCCCGGACAGGTAAGTTTAGATTTTTTAACATACGTGTGTGCGTGCACGCGTGTGTGTTTAGTATATGGTCTGGGCGTTTTGTCTTTTCTGCTTTCTGTGTAGAGATTCTCTTTCATTTCAAACCGTAATACCTTCGCTGGGAAGATTGCGTAAGATTCTCTGCATTGGAATCGAAAGAAGTAGGGGGGCTAAAAAAATGCACAAGAGGGACAAGAAAAAGGTGAATTGGGCGCAAGACGCAGTAAAATCAGTTCGGAATGTCTAAAAACAACTTCCTGTTCCTCTTGGAAATAAGGGGATGTAAATCCTCTTGGTGTTGTCAGGTGAAGCGGGTCGAGCCGAGAGTTTGCAGGCACGACCCGAATGTGTAATTTTATTATTGCTGCTTTAGTTCTAACTGATAAGACGCTTGACGAATATAGAGTTAGTATTGTGTTTTAAAGTTGGGGGGTGTAGTTTGAAGACGAACTCAACCTTTGCAACCTTTGTATTTTTTCTTTTTCTTTTTGCGACATTGATTGCTTCCAATTGCTTCCTGTAGTTTGGGGGAACATTTTTTTCTCAAGTTTTAAAATCTCATCTTTTTTAAAAAAACTAGTAGAATGAGCTTTAGCATTAAGACTTTTAAAATGATTTTTACAGACATAGATTCATAAGCTTTTGGGGTGGGGGGCGCGTCTATATGATGGCGTGATGTAGAAGAAGATAGGCCAATGCAAGGTTTAAGATATTTGACCAGCATTGAAGGTATGTTCGCTGCAAATGGCACTGTATAGACATAAGTGCAGTTTTCTAGTCGCCTAGCAACGCTATTGATTGATTTGAATCCCAACCAATCAGCGGCCTCCTTCTCCCCTTCAAATGTTTTTGACAAGTACAGTAGGGAGTGTAGGCAAAGTGCAGTCTCCTTGACTGCTCTCTTCACTTAAAAATATTGGCCTGTTGTTTTATTATTTCTTTAAATATATACCATTCAAATGTAGTTTTCAAATATATATCACTGCATAGATGTAAGTTATTTGGAGAAACAATAGTAACTAGTAATTCTTCCTTTTTGTGTATTGTGTCAGTTTTACAACTCTAAATATTAAAACCAGTTGCTGTGCTCAAGCAGCAGTAACGTTTATTTTACACACACTGGTGTCAAATTCTGAGGGCATCTGATAAGAGTTACCCCTTTACAAAATATTTGTTGCTAAGTTGTATGTAATTGGTTAGAATTTTGTTAGAAATGGTAGACAAGTTATTCCCTTGAGCTGGAGTTTAGCTGAGGAAAACTCAGCTGTGTTTCTAAAACTTATTTTGCTGTATACCTTTTTCCTTCATGGAAATCTAAACTAGAATTTCTCTTTTCCATAATTTATCTTAAGTTATGAAATTGTCTGCTGTTGTTTCAACTGAAATGCTGTAAACATGTTCTCGAAACTGTACAGTTAGGTCTACACTAGGTACACTAGAAATACTTAAGCATTTCTTTTGCATCACTTCTGGAAACTGTTACCCTTGGGCACATGAAAGAGGCACTTCTTATAGTTTCCAAGCTGTTGATGTGGAAAAATACATTGTATAATGCACATTAAAAAAAATCTCTCCTTCAGCCATGCACAGCATTTCTCATTAAGTTATTTATATTTTTCAGTTATTATTATTAGAATCCATGAGACATTTCCAGCATGATCCAAGTGGCTTTTACTCTACATAAACATAAATAAAATCACATGCTTAAAACATGTAGTAAAGTGGTTGTGGCTATTAATCCAAACAAATTGTTTGGAAGGTTATAATTTTAATTAACTCAGAGCATATTGAAAACCATGAAGTTAACCCCGTATCTATAGAATTGGAAAGAGTTGCCAGTCTAACATAAGCTCTTAGAAGTCCCTAGTTTTTGTGTGAAAATTGATGGTATTATATAGTCCTTTGGGAGAATGCTGGCAAGTAAGCAAATTAAACTGAAAGAGAGCAGCATGTTGTCATAGCAACAGAGCAATTAAATTATGTTGTCAGCCATGATATAATTTTCCTATTTAAAAGCTTGCTCATGGGATATAAGTTCTCTGTACTGAATGCATTTGGCCACATTGCTTTCAACTAAAGGTGGTGAGATTAATGTTTTAGGGATACACATTGCAGTAATCTCCCTTACTTCCTCAGTGCTTCCATGTTTCAGTGTACTAACAGCGTCTTCACTAGGCAGCATTTCTTCACACTAAAACAGCATTATGAAGAAAAACAGCATTGAAAACTCTTCTTGAGCATTATGAAGAAAAACAGCATTGAAAACTCTTCTTGAGCAATGTTTAGGGGTACTCTCACTACTTCCCCCCCTTCTTTCAAACAAGGGATATGTAGTTTCCATTTTTATAATTTTAAAGAACATCTTAATCACATTTTTGTTCTTAATTGTAGAACTTTGAAGTATTATCAATACATTTTCTCATTAATAGCAGTGGTATGAAATAGATTCATTTAACTTTTTCAAATATTTTAATATTTTCCTTCAGCTTCATTTTTTTCAAACTTTATCTCCAAGTCTGTTTTTTTTCTTGTGTTTTTTTTTCAACTCACCTTAATGACCTCTTATGTAATTATAATTTTTTTAATGTTTTGAAGCATCTTAACAGCATCAAGTCTTTTACATAGGTTTTTGACATGTCATATTAAATTATTGTAATTTTTTTACATTGAAGATGCTTCTAATAATTTTGCATATTTGTTTTCTTTAATAAATTCAATTGCAAAGTGTTGCTTAAGCTCAAAATCTTCCCCAAAGAGTCTCCTAAGAAGTTTTAGAAGTGGCATATGCTGAAGGCATTACATTGAAGAAAGCCTGGTTACATGTTTAATGAGCTTATATAAAAAATGTTGCACTGTATAGAGGCTAATCATTTAAATCTTCATGTAATGCATTGACATTACACTATAAAATATGCTTATCATAACTGTGATTGATATAAAGGAAAATATATTCTAGAAAAGTTGCACAGATGTAAAGCCTTCCTTGAATGAAGCTTAGATATCAAACTAATTGACAACTATTGACAACTTTGTCAATAATACTGGCAAAATATTTTGCCATTTCTCTAGATTGATTTTTTCAGTGTCCAGCTCTAACCTACATGTAGGTTTCTAGTTGGTCTCCTATTCAAACACCAATCAGGATACATACTGTTTTTTTCATTTCCATCAAATGGCTAAAAATGCTTATTAACAAATATAGACTATCTCTAAAGAATTACATTATTTTAATTTAGAGATGTTAATTTTATAGTGTAGTGTGAACATGCTTGAACTTTGATGATATTTGTGGCATACTTGTCAAACTGGTGCCTAAAGGAACCAGTGTTACCTTTATAGTTAGCATGGAAATTTTGCATGTGGCATAAATACAACTAACACAAGCAACTTAGTCTACACTTTATCTTATTATAAACGATTATGTAAAAGTCTTGATTGACCAAAGCCATGATGTGTAGTGGTGGTCAGTATCTTGAGGATGACAATAATATATGGAATACTGATTGAAGATAGATAAAATAATCATTGTTAATCAACTTGTTTTAGAGAAAGAGTAAACGGCTTAAGATGTGGCCTTGATTGCTTAATCTTGATAGCTGAATTTAGGTTTAATTAATGTTTATAATACTTTCTGAAATATTTCCCTAACAAATATCAGATAGTCAGGCTTTTTGTTTGTACACATTTTCTAGCTTTGGTGCCTTTTGCTTTTTAACATGTAATATAGCTTGATCTATTTTTGCATACTATACTCTGAGCCCAGTATAGCAACAACATTATCTACTGATCTATGTATGACATCACTGTTCATGCTTTCTTCTAAGTCACGCTTGTCACATTCATTGTTTATTGTAATTTCAGCTAAATTTGTCATTGTGGGGTGTGAATTCTTTTTCTATATATGCAACTTTTCTCTGCTTCTCTAACTTGTATTTAGATCACTAAAATTTAATTCTGAATGCATACCACAAATTCTATTGTAATTTCTTTGGGAATCTGAGTGAATGCTTGGTTGTAAAAGAGTGTGTGTGTGTGTGTGTGTGTGTGTATAAAGGAGTTTTGCCTGTTTGTGTGTTTAGTCAAAGTTACAGAGGCTATAATTATAATGTGGCTGTGCTCACACTGGAAGTGAAACAGCTGAAATTAACATGAAGCAACTGGTCTTAAGCTCTCAATTTTGTATGCTTATTACAAAACAGTAACTGTTATTATGACCAGTGATATTGAAGTCTATATGATATGCTAGTTTGGGAGAAAGTAAAATTGATAGCATTTGCTTATTTCTCAAGTTAATGGATAAAGCATGATGTCCTTGGTTTTTGTTGTTTATAGGTGGAAAAATTAATGTATTTCAAAAAATACAATAATGTTTATTGCAAAAATTAAAATTTCATTGTCTTATTCTCTGAATGTTGCTTGTATCAGCCTGGATATGTGCGTCTAGGAGGGTGCATAGCTATTAGACTTTGTAAAATGCCCAAATACAGGCTAGGAAATGTTACTTGAATGTTATTTTCTTTTTATCTACCTAACCTTTTTTGTACAAAACTTGGATTTATTTTATTAGGAGCCTCCAACTAAATGGGTCCAGTTATGCCTCCTAGTAAGAAGCCAGAAGGCTCGGGAATTACCATTTCCAGTGGACTGAGCCAGTGTTATACAGATGGTGACCTATCAAAAACTCTACAGGACGAGGAGGACTTAGACTTTTCTTTGCCTATTCTTCGACTGGAAAAAGATCCTATAGAAGATGAGGAACTTACCAATTTGAATTGGTTACATGAGAGTAAGAACTTGCTGAAAAGTTTTGGGGACTCGGTCTTAAGAAGTGTTAGCCCAGTTCAAGACCTGGATGATGATACCCCTCCATCTCCTGCTCATGCTGACATGCCCTATGATGCCAAGCAGAACCCAAACTGTAAACCACCATATTCATTTAGCTGCCTCATATTTATGGCTATTGAGGACTCTCCAAACAAGCGGCTTCCTGTGAAGGATATATACAACTGGATTTTGGAACACTTTCCTTATTTTGCAAATGCTCCTACTGGATGGAAAAATTCTGTGAGGCATAATCTGTCATTAAATAAATGTTTTAAGAAAGTGGACAAAGACAGAAGTCAGGTGAGGCTGGAATAATGTCTGTAAAATCCATTTAGTCTTCTAATCTTTATTACTGTTTTGGGTTTTGGGTTTTGTTGTTCTAGTTCAAGTGGGTCAAGCAGTTGCATGTCTCTTTCCTCACTCTCAGTATTGTTCCATGCATTTTAAGAAATAATATTTGATCTCAAGTGGTTAGTTCATAAAACATTGAATTTTTTTCTCTAGACAGTTGTAAGATATTGTTTGTATAAATATGTAGTATACATTTTTAAATTCCATATTATATATCTCTACGATACGAATATAGGCTGTTTTGTTTTATTGATAATTTTTAGACATACCAGGTGCATGGAATCACATAGAATGAGTTGAATACAATGCTTGGCTTTATATACATCTGTGCAGTTTTTGCTTCTCTTCCACTTTAATTGAATGTGAAGAAATTGATTTCTTATGTCTAGTGTTGCATGCACAGACCTTTGCAATCTTGCAGTTTTCAGTTTATTACTAAACAGTAATTTTTACTGCATATTAAGTTTTCATTTATAACCATCTGCTGTAACTTTGGTTTATTTTGGGTTGCTTGCTGCCATGCAAGGAACTGATGAGATCTATATCTTAAGTTCGGTAAAATTCACAAATTGACCCATGGGAAAAAAAAATCTAGGAATCAAAGAATATGTTTTTGGCTTGGGTTTTTGCTTGCTTAAATTTGGATCAAGTATTTGAGCTGAGGAGAAATGAAAGTCTTAAGTTTTGCACAAAAAAAGCACTGTGATTTGAGATAAATAGCTTATGTACAGATTTTCTACCCAGGATTGCATTTTACAGAAGATGCTTCTAAGTACTTAGTCTTTCTGGTCAGTATTTTATCACTGGCAGCAGATCTGGAGGTTTAAGCACCTGCTGCCTAATTGTTTGCACTAAAGAAGCAAAAATTGAATGTAGGACCATTTTTATACCAAGGTTGTTCTCTCTGATTGGATAACTATCTCTTGCCATTGCTTTAGTTGTTGAATTATATAATCCAGTCTTTTATTGAATCTATTATGATCTAAATCTTCTTGTAGCTACTTTTGAGACACACCAATATTTCCATTAGATGGTATCTCTTGTTGGTAAAATGTAAAAGCTGAGATTAAGAATGATTTGAGGAATGTTTGTATCTTGCACAGCTGTGTTAGAAGCAACACATAAATGATATTTATGCAGTACATGCCTTGTTACAATGATTGATGCCTCCTTTCTATCAAATCCAATGTATTTTCAACTTTCTGTGACACACAGCAGTTAAGTCTTAAAGTGCATATATGTATGTATGTATGTATGTATGTATGGCATTCAGCTTTGTTCAGGTATTTTCCCACGTCATTGTAGTTGTGCTTTTAAAGTTGTAGCAACGTTTCGGCAGAATCTCATCTGCCATCATCAGGCTTCTGGATAGTGTTCATATGTGAGTCGGACTTTTACAGTCGTTTCAGATTTAAATTTGGGGCAGGCTATTGCTGTGCCAGAATGGTTTTTTCTTCATCCTGATTGGTTGGGAGTCTTGGTCTGTGTTTATTGGTCTTGGAGTTTGCTGTGTTCTGTTTGATTGGTGTTTCTAGTATCTTCTGTCTGTTTTTTGGCTCTTTTTGTCTCTTGATTGGCTGGCAACATTGTGTTACTTTATTGGAGGCCTTTAGTGCAGCTTGGCTCCGGGTAAATGGACGGCTATCATTAGTTAGGAAGCTAGGTTTCATCTGGGTGCCTGGTTGGAGTGTGTTTGAGCTGGAGGTATCAGGGGGGATCTGTCTGTGCCCAGGTGTTTGCCTGGCTTGTGGTGTGGAGATTTTTTTGTTTGTGAGTGCAGGCTTCCAAATGATTGACAATCTGGTGGAATCATCTCTTCTATTCATGCTTTCTGGTCTTTTTTCAATCTCTATGGCTTCTGTGATGATTCTGTGGCTGGGGTTTTCTATGGTGGCTAGGGTTTTGGTGCCATTGAAGTTGATGCTATGACCTGTGGCTTCCATGTGTTGGACTAGTGAGGAAGTGTGTTCCAGCTTTTTGACTGCATTTTTGTGTTCATCCAGGCAGGTACTTATTCTTCTATTGGTTTGTCCAATGTATGTGGCCGGGCATGATGCACAGGGGACTTCGTATATGCCTTGGTTTTCCAGGTCAATTTTATCTTTGGGGTTTCTAAGGATGGCTGATATTTTTCTGTCTGTTTTGAAGGCAGTCTTGATGTGATGTCTGTGTAGTATCTTACTAATTTTGTCTATTTTTGTCTTTCAGTTTTAAATTTGGGGCTAGCCCCATATATATATATGTACAAATTTTTCTTTCTCCAAAATGCTAGTAAATGTAAAAATTCTACTGAGTTATTTGGTAACCCCTGTTTGAGGAAAAGACATTTGATATTCAACAGGCTGAAGCAAATGTAGATTATTTTGACCATTCTTTGGTGTTGGATTCTTGTGTATGTGTGTGTGTGTAAATTTCAGAAGAAAGGAATAATGCAAGTACATTACTTTTCAGATATTTTTCTTTCAACCATTCTCCTGTTGACTTTCTGTATCCTTGTCCAACTTTCCTTTGGGTTCAAGCAACCAGATACTCTCATTTCTGTTGTGTTAACATCTTTTCCAGCTGTTTGTAGTCTCCTACTGAGAATCTGATGAAGTTTTTTAAAATGTGATATTGTTATAAGTGGAGTGGATATATTACCTTAAAAATCAAGGTGATTTAGTCATAAGTTGTTAGGAAAAAATAAAGAATATCTTTAAATCAAGATTCTAGTTTTCACTTTCAATATATCTTTTAAAAGATGCATTGCAATTGCTAACTCTGTTTAGAATTTTTTTTACCTCTAAATAAAAAGGCATATTCTGGTTATGTTCACATGTTACACTGAACCAAAACTTATCCATAACCATATTTTAGTCTAATATCCAGATATAGGACAAATTCATGTGTTATCAAGTTTTAGAAAATTGAATTGAATAAACTTTGATTAACCAGTATAAAAATATATTGTATACATATATCCTGTATGTTTAAAAAAAAGCATGTAGTTAGCCTGTGACCTATATCCAAAATCTGGGCTCTATTATGGTTGTAAGTTATCATAATAGTAAATTGAGGCACCGTGTGCTTGAAACTGACTTTTATGAGTTTTTTATGATTCACTGTGAATCACATAATTAGGTGAATCCAGTATATCCAATGGGTACTTTGCCATTTTCTGCTGGAAAGTGGCAAAAAGTCTCAAATTGTGTCACATGACTGTCGATGCTGCAGTCAGTTGTAAACGTGTACCAGTTGCTAAGCGCCCAAAAGGACTGGTGTGTGTGTGTGTGTGTGTAGTCACTTTCAAGGATAGGTGATAAGTAGCTGTTTTGAAATCCAGTCTAACTTCAAACGGTCATGATGCAATTATAAGTTGGGGACTACCTATCTGTATTCCACATAGATACAGTGTTATCTAGGGCATGAAACAGTCCTGTTTTTCCAGGGAATGGGGATGGTTGGACCACAAGTTCTATGATTCTCAAAAACATTGTCTACGTTAGGTAGGATATGAGTTTGAGGACTTCTAGTTAAACTCAAATATAAGGTGCTGGCTTGGTAACATTGTTACACTCAAGTTACATCAACAAATAATGTATTCATTTTTAGGCCAAGCATCTAGATTTTCTTTTTTATGCTATTAGTTACAACAGTGCTAAGGTGCTAGTAATCCCAATTTGTCACTTGAAAACCAAATAAATCGCAGAGCTCAGCTAATAAGTATGTATGGCCTCAGTGACATATGCATTGATACTTTGGGGGTGAAACTTGAAACTTGATGAATTACCAATGTTTTTCTTTTTACTAAGCCTGAAAAATACTTTTCCATACTTGGAAAAAAAGCATTTTTTAAAAAATTCTTGTACTTAACATGTAAATTTACAAATCTGATAATTTTAACTGCAGTTTACTGTAAAATATCAAAATACTATTAAGCTTGGTTCATGGACTCCATTTGAAGAGATAATTAGCCATTGCTTTACTTTATTTGTCCAAACTATTAATCTTGTTTGCTTAACTCTTCAGGCAGAATAGAAATACTGTAAATAAATTGATTTTGTGAGTTCAAAACCATGTTTTGAAAAATGTATAATATGGCATATCATATGGGTTTCCCTCGATTTACAGTGGTTTGTTTAGCAAATATTTGAAGTTACAATGGCATTGAAAAAAGTGACTTATGACCTTTTCCACACTCACGACCATTGCAGCATCCCCTGTGCTTATGTGATCAACATTTGGATGCTTGGCAACTGGTTCATATTTTGCAGTGTCCCCTATGTAGTGGTAAAATGGTTAAAAATCTTTTTTATCCAAAGTTGTTATTTCCCATATGTTTTATTTTTATTGCAAAGTGTAATTGTGATTTGAAAAGTGGTTTATCTTTATTCAGAATTTGAGCCATGTAATTCCTAAAATAGACGTTTATAATTTCATTTCAGCATGTTTAATTTTTTTTTTTTAACATGCAACTAAAACCTTTTCCAAAATAATAAAAAAAACTTAGCCAGGAGTAAGTTATACATAACACCCAAAATCTCTTTAGTGTTTGGATTATGTTTTTTTCTTTTCTTTTTTTTTCCTTAAGCTTTTTGTTCTTTTGGCAGTTCAGACTCAGTTTTGTTCAGTTAAAACTTTTCAGTAATTTAATGTTCTGTTGAAATTCATTAGAACTTTGTCGAGCACTTGGGTCCATTTTCTTTTTCAGAAAGTGAGCAAATTGAGGTGTACAAAAATTAAATGGAAAATAAATGCTCATTTAATTTAGACTTCTCTTTATAATTTGTTTTATTACACTGAGTATCTGTATTCATATGTGTTTTGGCAGCTATAAAACATTTGGGATGCTACAGCGAGGACTTTCTTTTTTAAAGCAAACTTTAGAAAATGGTTAACTTTGATTGGATGTTTCTGCTTGTCTTTTTCCTGTTAGATCTGTTCCAACGAGTTTAGGGATATTTCCAATAGAACACAGGTGGGAAGCAAGTTACAGTAGAAAGGATAAATTTCTAGAAATCAAGAACACCCCTCCTCTCCCTTGTTCAAGCATCCTTTATTTATCCTTTGTCAATCCTGATGTTTGATCCAAACATTTTAAGGAATTCTAAGAATATTGGTTTGCCCTTTTGATATATTTGAGTGCAACATGTTATATTGGTTTAGCTATGCAGGGATAGGCAGAACATTTGAACAGGCTACGAGAGTAATTAAATTCAGTGTCTACTTAAACAGCAAGAAAAAATCTTACAGAACTCATCTGGAAGGGAAAAATAGAATGAATTGCAAATAGCAAAAGTTACAAAAGAAAAGTAAGTGGATAAGCATATGAATAAGTTTGGTCTACTGTGAATTAAGCCAGATAGGATATTTTTGCTATAGCCTGTTACCCAGCTGTAGTCTCATGCTACCTTTAAAGAAAAGGAAGTTGCTATCGTTGCTTGGAGAGTTGTTCTCCATAGAGCTGCTATGAGCGTCCAGAATGGGGAAGGTGCTCCAGTCTCGGCTCTCACAGGCTGAGCTTGAATTGAGGAACGCTCCTCCCCATCACGTGGTCCTCGTAGCGTTCTCCAGTTTTAGCTCAGCCTCGAGACAGTCAGGCTGTGTTCTCTACTAGCTCGTGGCCGATTCAGGTTTTTTTCCTCAAAAGGACTTCTATCAGGTTGGACCTTTGATTCTCCTTATTTGCGCAGTTGCCCTGGGGTCTACAGCTCCCTAGGGGAGTTATCCCCATCCTGGGAATGGGGGAAGTTTAATTCTTTACCCTGGGCAAGTCCCCAGCGCGTCAAGCTGCTGCCCCCACTTCTGCCTACCGCTTCGTTTGCTCTGCCGCTGAGCACCGCTTTCGTTTCCTGCCTCCTTTTTGGTGTTTCCCCCCCATTGAACGCCTGTAATCAGGGGAGATAATTCCCCCTGTTCCTCCCGTTTCTTCTTGGGCCTTCATAGGCCCCTTCATTCTGGGAGAGTAACCGCCGCTGATAGCCCCCTCGTGCATTCGCGGCCGCCATTTTGGGCACCGCGTGGTGGCCGCCATTTTGGACACCGCGTGGCGGCCGCCATTTTGGGCGCGACCGCATGGCCGATGCCATTTTGGGGCCTTCTCTAACAGTTTGCCGGACTGCGTTGATTGAAAACTCTCACTAGGCAGCTCCTCAGAGACTGCTTAAAGCCGTAGCTCGCTCCCTCAGGGCCGCTTCTTTCAAGGGTTCTCGAGCACCCATAAGGTCCGTTGGCTCCGCAGCCTCCTCAGCTGGCGACGTAGCAGCACCTCACTTCTCAACCCCCCCGGTTTCGATCTGGGGGATAGCTGCTGTAGGCCTTTCTGTTACACATGGGCCTGGCGTTCTTTCGGCTAATTGGCTTCACGCAAAACCGCTCTAATAACACAAGCATTGCAACTGATTGGGCTGTAATCCCAGTTTTTTTAAAAAAACATTAATAATATCAATTTTTTCACTAAAAGAGGTGTGTGAAACAACCGCTGTGATACCCGGCCTTGGTGTAGGTCGCACTCAGATGAGCCAACCGTCTCATACTAATTTAAATAATTTTTCTTTCCAGCTTCTTCTAGATGGCAGATGACAATTCTTCACGTGGCCCTTCTCTGAAGGCCAAATCCAAAACCCACTACCTGCGCAAACAGGCACAGGAGACCTCCAAAGCCTCTCAGAGGGATGCCCTCAGACGCCACAAGGCACTAGAGAGGGAAATAGACAGGCGGTCTAGAGAGTCAAGCTCCGTGCCTCTGGCCCCTCCTCCCGCTACTCCCTCAACCTCCTCTCAGCCTCCTCCCCCCTCCTCACCTGCTCAATCCTCAGCCTCGCTGCCTAGGCAAGCTCCTGAAGCTACTTTCACCCCCACTGCTGCTGGCCTGCGCCAGGAGGAACCACAGGAACATCCCATGGCTGAAATCCCTGAGAATATGAGATCATGGATGGAGTTCGCCATCCGTCAGGGAATCGCGCAAGGGCTCCAGCAGATGGCCGGTCCGGCCCCTCGGCCTGCGGCCCCTGAAATCCAGGTTCCATCCGTCAGATCGCTCTCCAGGTCGGATGCTTCGCATGGTCAGGTACTATCCCAGAGGGAATTGCCTCTCTCTCTTGGGGTAGAGGAGGAGGAGCAGGAGCACGGGGACCCTACTCAGTTTGGGGAAGAGGAGGACCTTGACTTGGGGTCCATCATCTACAGCGAACCCCTCTCACGGGCAGAACCAATGGAGGGGGAGATGTCAGAGGATGAAGGCCTCACCCCGGACCAGCCCACCTTTGTGGGGTTGTTTAAACCGCACCTGTTCAGGTCGATCCTTTTCAAGGCCAAAACCATCTCTGGCCTGACCTCCCCCCCCGAGCCTGTAGCCTTGGGGGGGGGGGGGCACGACTCCATTTTCAGTCAGCCTGTGGTAGAGACCGACGTCATCCCGGTCCCACCTATCTTTTCTGATCTGGTTTCCAGACAACTGGCCTCTACGGGGGCGCCTCCAGCCCCTTCCAGTCAGGACAAACGTTTCTTCAACCTTGACCCTGATTTTTCTCTCCTGCTAGATCCCCCCTCTGTTGACGAACCCATCGTGGGTCTGGCTTCCTCCTTGACCCCTAGCGATGCCTTAGAGGCCCTGAAACTAGAGGACAAGCGAGCCAAGCTAGCCCTGCGCCGTGCCCACCAATCCGACGCCTGGGCTATTAGAGCGGCCACGGCTGCGTCCTTTTTCACCAGATCCTCAATCAGGTGGCTCTGACAGCTTAAGCAACATGTCCCCGCGTCCAATCTCAGGGCGCATCAGGACATCGCAAAGCTCACGGCCGCGGCCGAGTTCTCGGCCGACGCTACTTATCAGGCCGTGAAATTCTCCACCAGAGCCATATCCTCTCAGGTCACCGCTCGCCACTTGCTTTGGCTCCGCCACTGGCAAGCGGACATCAAAAACAAGGTGAAATTGGCATCCGCTCCCATTTCGGGAGGTAAATTGTTTGGGCCGGTCCTTGACCCCTTACTGGTTGAGAGCCGCAACAAGCGCAAATACCTTCCCTCGCTTTTTCTGAGGTCTGACTCCAGAGCCCCCGCCTCCTTTCGACGAGGTTCCTTTCGGCCCTCCTTCCAGGCCTCTTTCCCCCCTAGGTACCTTCGATCTCCCTCCTACAGACCCCCTCCACCGCAAGACCGGGCGGATTCAACCGAGAGGTCCAGAAGGGATGGTCTCTATAAAAGGCCCTTCCAGGGATCCGGGAGCAGGCCTTTCCGCCGCTCAAGATAACTCAACCTTTCCCCCCATTGGCGGTGGCCTCAAGTACTTCGCCAGCCGATGGGAGACCACCACTACTGATGCATGAGTCAGGGACACGGTCCGTTTCGGCCTTGCCCTTGAATTCCAGTCCCCTCCTCCTGATTTTTTCATGTCCTCCCCCCCTTCCAAGAACCCTGCTAAGCGGGCCCTCATGGATGCCGCCATCAGTCATCTCCTCAATATAAAGGCTATCCAACCCGTCCCCGCCGCTCAATGGGGACGAGGGTTTTATTCCCATCTGTTTGTAGTGCCCAAACACTCGGGGGGTTGGAGGGCTATCTTAGACTTGAAAAGGCTGAATCGCTTCCTAGCCCCCCGTAAATTCAAAATGCACACCTTACAATCAGTTCTCCTGGGAACCCGACAAGGGGACTGGCTCACCTCAATTGACCTCTCCGAGGCATACTTGCACATTGCAATTCGGCCCTCCCACTACAAGTTTCTGCGGTTTTCCTATAATAAACAGCATTTCCAGTATGTCGCACTCCCTTTTGGTCTATCCTCCGCTCCCAGGGTTTTCACCAAGGTCTTGGCGGCCCTGGCCGCCCACCTGAGATCCTTCCCGGTCCATCTCCACTGTTACCTGGATGACATCCTCATCCTGTCCTCCTCAAAAGATCAGGCTCAAAGAGACACCAGGCTCACCCTTACTGCCCTTCAGGATCATGGGTTCCTGATAAATTGGAAGAAAAGTCACCTTTCCCCCTCTACCCGGCTTACCCATTTGGGGCCGGTGATCGACACGGTTCAGGAGCTAGTTTTCCTGTCCCCGGACAGGTTTCTCAGCATTCAACAATCCATCAAGCACATCAGGCGGGCAAAAAAAGTGTCTCTGTTAGATTTGTCAAAGCTCTTGGGGAAGCTGGTTTCATGTATCTCTGTTATCCCTTGGGCCCGTTTTCACACCAGGTCCCTTCAATGGTTCCTGCTCCCGCATCAGCGTTCAGGAAGGAGCAACTCAAGACTCCCGGTCAGAGTCCCTCCAAGAGTCCTCACGTCCCTCCTTTGGTGGACCAGACCGGCCATCAACAAGGGCCACTACTTCAAGGAGCCCGACCGGCTGACCATCACCACAGACGCGAGCCTCTTCAGATGGGGAGCTCACGTCCACTCCCTCTCGTCCCAGGGCAAATGGTCGGCAACAGAACGACTGCAGCATAAATTGGCTGGAGCTCCACGCCGTCTACCTGGCGCCGCAGTTTCCTTACCTCAAGTACGCGGGCGCCACGTCCTGGTCCTTACAGACAATGTCACGGCAAAAGCCCATATCAACAGGCAAGGGGGCATCCAATCGATACGGCTCATGAGAGAGGCCGAACGCCTGTGCCGATGGGCGGAAGCAAACCTGTCATCCATCAAGGCAGACCATATCTCGGGGGCTTTAAACATCCAGGCAGATTGGCTCAGCAGAGCCACCCTAGACCAAGCAGAATGGCGTCTCCACCCATCCCTATTCAGGGAGGCAGTCTCAATCTTCGGACTTCCCAAGGTGGACCTCTTTGCATCCCCGCTCAATGCCCAGCTACCAAGGTTTTTCTCCAGGTACCCTTCTCACGGGGCGGAGAACCACAACGCCCTCTGTTGCCCTTGGCCCCCAGGGCTCCTTTACGCCTCCCCCCGCTAACCCTTATCCCCAGGGTTATCCACAAACTGATCCTGGAACAAGCGGAAATTCTTCTGGTGGCCCCTTATTGGCCCAGACGTCCCTGGTTCGCGGACCTTCGCAACCTCTCGGTGGCCCCCCCCAGAGGATCCCACCCGACAAGATCTCCCTGTCCCAGGGCCCTCTCACACACCCGAAACCCCAATGGCTCCAATTAGCCGTCTGGAGGTTGAGCGGGACCGCTTAAGGAGAGAAAACTTCTCCAACCAAGTCATAGACACTATTCTGGCAGCCAGACGGCCCTCAACCATGCGAATCTACAACGCCACGTGGGTCGCCTTTCGTAGTTGGTCTCACAAACTCCAGATCAATCCCCTCTCTCCCTCCATCGCTCAGGTCCTGGAATTTCTTCAGGAGGGCTTCAATAAGGGTCTATCTACTAACACCCTAAGATGGCAGGTCACGGCCCTGGCAACCGTTGTTCCCTCTGATAGAGGGGGTTCCCTCTCTCATCACCCCCTTATCCGGGCCTTCTTCAGGGGAGCTTCCAACCTGCATCCCCTGACTATACACCGTTATCCCACCTGGGATCTCAATAAGGTCCTTGTCTCTCTTACCAAGCCTCCCTTCGAACCCATCAGGGAGGCCTCCCTCCAGTTCCTGACCCTCAAAACTGTTTTTCTTGTGGCTATCACATCCGCTCGCTGGATCTCGGAGATAGCAGCCCTCTCCATCAGACAGGACTTATGCGTGTTCCGTTCAGATAGGGTCGTTCTCCGACCTGATCCCACTTTCCTACCAAAAATCAACTCAGCTTTCCACAGAGCTCAGGAGCTCATCCTCCCGAACTTCTGTCCCAGACCATCTCGGGAGAGGGAGAGACAGTGGCACACCCTTGATGTGAGGCGCGCCCTAAGGATCTACATCAGGCACACCCGACCATTCCGGAAGTCA
This sequence comes from Pseudonaja textilis, assembly GCF_049901715.1. NCBI lineage: Eukaryota > Metazoa > Chordata > Lepidosauria > Squamata > Elapidae > Pseudonaja > Pseudonaja textilis. Next base: position 291,287,270 of record NC_141990.1, on the reverse strand, counting down.
GAGGCCTTGTTTCTGTCTTTTCAGCCTAAGTCCCTCGGCCACAAAGTGACTCCTACCACTGTGGGCCGTTGGATTAGGGCCGCCATTTCTAAGGCATACCAGGCACAGGCCCTACCTGTTCCCCCCGGCGTGACCGCACACTCCACCAGAAGCGCGGCTACCTCTGCCGCATGGGCCACCCAAGCTTCAATAACTGACATCTGTAGGGCTGCCACCTGGGCATCCCCATCCCCTTTTATCAGGCATTACAAAATCGATGTATTCGCCTCAGCTGAGGCCTCTTTTGGCAGGCGGGTCCTTCAGCGGGTCCTTGAGGTTCCAGAGGAGATTCTGAACCAGACGGGATCCTGCCTGTAGGACTTGCCAAGCTTTGGTATGTCCCATTCTGGACGCTCGTAGCAGCTCTATGGAGAAGGGGCGTTGGTTCTTACCTGATACGCTTCTTCTCGTAGAGCTGCGTAGAGCGTCCAGCCCCACCCATTTACCCGTCTGGTGGGGAATCTTGTTTTCGGCCAATAGATTAGCTTTTAGTTAGGATGAGAATAAGGCCTTCTCCTTCTCGTCTTCGCAAAACTGGGGAACGCTACGAGGACCACGTGATGGGGAGGAGCGTTCCTCAATTCAAGCTCAGCCTGTGAGAGCCGAGACTGGAGCACCTCCCATTCTGGACGCTCTACGCAGCTCTACGAGAAGAAGCGTATCAGGTAAGAACCAACGCCCCATTACTCCTCTCCAGTGGAGTTAAAACATAAATATAAGCATGCATTTTAAGCATATGATTTCATAACATAACTGATAGTCTCTTGCCAATTAACAGATTTGGCTTAATTGAGAGTAATAGCAATATTTTGGGTTTCATGTTGGACAGTTTCATTAAATGAGCAATGTGGTTCTAATTTTTTCAGTGTTTCTATTGGAAACTTGGTTTTTAATCTGTTGTTTTTATTACTGTCCAAAGAAAGGATATGTGGCAAATGATAAACGGGTAGGCCTTAACTTACAACAGTTCATTTAGGGAGCATTCAGAGTTACAGTGGCACTGAGAAAGTAACTTAGTGACCATTTTTCACACTTATGACTAGTGCAGCATCCCCATGGTCATGTGATCAAATTCAGACAACTGGTTCATATTTATGATGGTTGTATTGTGTTGGGATCATGTGCTTTTGCAACCTTCTGACAAACCAAGTCAACCGGGAAGCAACTGTGTTACTAACCTAACAACTCCAGTGATTCACTTAACAACTGTGGTAAGAAAGGCCATAAAATGAGGCAAAACTCACTTAACAAATGTCTCATTTAGCAACAGAAAGTGGGCTCAATTGTGATTGTAAGTTGAGCACTTACCTGTACTTCCAAAATTACACTTTAAAATTCTTTTAGTTCTGGGAATTTGTGGGCATTTATAAACTGATTCTTGCAGCTTTTTCAGTTATGAACATTATTTTCACTTTAATAATACGTAAAAGAAATGCTTCTTGGGTTTGGAATGCTTTGTTATTTTATAAATTCAGTAGCAGGACACAATTTTTAAATATTTTTTGAATAAAGCAACATTGGTTAGAGGTATACACTGTATTAAACCATAAATCATAGGGTTATACAACATGCTAGGTGAAAACTTAAATTGTATCATGACTTGGGCTATTATTATACGAATCTAACAAATCTCATGCAAAATGTTTCCCTCAGTTTAAAACCTACATTCACTTTTTGGAAGACTTCTTTTTCTGAGCTGCAACTTCCTCTAACTTAATACCTGTATTTTGAGGATGAATGTTTCCACTGTAATGAGAGTCTCAGAATTATTTATTTGGACGACATAGTTTGGAAAAGTTTAAGTGATAAGATTTTAAAGGATCCCCTGTATTTAAACGTTTTTGAGATGTGTTGTATTTATTTAAAGCCTTTTTACTTTTCAGTTAAAAAGTACATGAATTACAAAAAGCAGTTAACATAATAGCCTAGTGCTCAAAAATAAACTTAAAAACACACTGTTTGAGAGCAAGATTGGAAAGGAATGATAAAATGAAGAAAACTGAAGCTCAAGCGGTAATTCCTAATATTAAAGCATAAGTAGAGCCCATCCAGATCAGATCAAAGGCTTATCCATTCCAGCATTCTCTTCCCACGAGATATAAATATGTGAGCTGGAAGAGAGACAATTCAGGTAGCATTATGAAAGGAAGCCACTAGGTAACAGTTCTTGAATGGCCAAGCTGTCTTTAATTACCAGTGGAATCGCTCAGCCTCTCCTATTTAACTACTTTATGCTGTCTGGTGGAATCACTTTGCTTAAAATAGTGCAGGGAATAACTGTGTTTTTCAAGCTATGAAAACTCTATTATGGCATTGCATATATTAGGAGCTTGCAAAAATTGACCAGTCTCCTAGGCTTAACAAAGAAAAACAAAATCAAATTCATTTTTGTGCTAAAATGAAAAAGTGACCATCCAATCTGGTATCTATGTGGAAAAGGGATATTGTGTTCCTCTCTGCCTGGCTAGCCTGCTTTATGCTTAGATGCAATTTCTGGTTGCCTGTGGCTACCAGTTTAGTACTTAAATATTAGGCTATGGGGAATTATCACTCTCTTATAAACTGCAGCATAGGTATAGAGATGTGACATTGTTTTTAACAACATCTCTGAGATCAGAGATCTGAATTCCAAAAGTTGCTTAAGCATCTAATGTGTTGGGGGCTGTGTTCTTATGAAGGATAACAAACATGCAAAGATACAAGTAATAGAATAAATAGGTGCTGAAATACAACTTTCAGGAGTATTGTATAAACCAGTGGTCCCCAACCTTTTTTGTACCAGGGACCAGTTTCACGCAGAAACACTTTTTCAAGGACCCGGGGGGGAAGACACTTTTTCAAGGAGGGGGGGAGGGGGAGGAGTCCGAGTTTGGTGGTTTGCTTGCAGACATTTCATTACCTGACTAGATAACATCTGATGTTGTTACCTAATTGGGTAATAAAACGTCTGCGAGCAAACCACCAAGTTCAGGGAGGCTCAGGACAAGTCCCTGCAGGATGGCTGAGAAGCCACGCCTCTCAGCCCTGCCTCCCTCAGCCTCATCCCTCAGGTGTCTCCCTCCCTCCCTCAGCCTTATCCCTCAGGTGTCTGCCTCGTTCCTCTCTCAGTCGCTCTCTCGCTCCTCCACCAGCCCAGGAAGAAACTGCTTCAAAGAAGCCAGCAGGGTGGCTTTTCCTGTCGGCGCAGCTCCTCCAAAGTGCCCGTTCACCCCCACCCCGCCGTCCGTGGTTCAATCCAGTGCTCCGTTCTGCCTGCCTGCCTGCCTGTCTTCGTTTCTGGTAGTTTTGGAGCAGCTTCGGCTGAGTAAAAGAGGCGAATAGTTATTATTCTCAGCCAAAGCTACTCCGAAACAACCAGAAACGAAGGCAAGCAGGCAGGCAGGCAGAACGGAGCACTGGATTGAACCGCGGGTGGCGGGGTGGGGGTGAACGGGCGCTTCGGAGGAGCTGCGCCGACAGGAAAAGCCACCCTGCCGGCTTCTTTGAAGCAGTTTCTTCCTGGGCTGGTGGAGGAGTGAGAGAGCGACTGAGAGAGGAACGAGGCGGGAGGAAACCGAAGCTGCTGAGCCGGAGAGCAGGACGGGCTTTGGTTGCTTCCTCCCTCCCCTTCTTTCATTTGTGTCCTTGATCCCTGATCCCAGCAGCATTCACCGAAGGCGAAGAAAGCCGCCATTTTTATTTTATTTTTATTTTCTTTGCGGCCCGGTACCAAATGATCCACGGACCGGTCCGCGGCCCAGTGGTTGGGGACCCCTGGTATAAACCACACTAAGAGGCAATTGAGCATTTTCTTGAAAAATTCTAGCTCAGGGCTGTCAAACTCAAGGCCTGCAGGCCTGATTCAGCCCACAAGGTGCTTAAATCTGGCCCACGGGGCCAGCCTAGAAATAGCAAAGACTGGCCCGCAGTGCCTCCGGCAGCCAAAAGGGGTATGAGGCCCCTGTGCCCCCCAGTGCCCTTCTTTCAGCCTGGATAGTCTCCTGCAGCACTCTGCTGGCCAAAAAAGGGCATGGAGGGTGCGCACAGAGTGCTACAGGAGGCGCCTGTCCTGTCTCCCCATCTCCCCCGGTCTGGCCTGAGAAGAAGTATAATGCTGATCCGGCCCTACCCTCGAAGAAATCCAGTTTGACACCCCTGTTCTAGCCTAAAACTGCCAAGGTGTGGTGCTATCATTCATATAATAATTTGAAAAAAAATGTGTTTGGCCCTATTGCTATTAATCTCAAGAATAGAAGCTTGGTATACTGGATAGGAGGAACTGATTTTACAGTATCAGTTGGCCAAAAGATATTGTGTCTCCTTTTCTTCAGTATTCAGTATTTAGCACAGGGTTTAAGTTGTTTTGTGCTATCACTGTAAGTTCAAAATTATGCTGTTTCTGTTTCATTTCTGTATTAGAGCTACAGCTCACAGAATTGCAGGCAGCAAAGTTCATACTGGTTGAGAATTACTGGAGTTGAAATGTGCAATATCTTAAGATGGCATCAACTTGGGAAAGGGGGGGCATATTTCCATGTAGAGTATTTCTATTTCATTGTACAATCTAATGTCTAAGACTTATAGCTAAATATTCCATTTTAAAATATCCATACCCTCTGTTACCAACTGTAATTTAACCAGGAATACTTTTGGTAAGTGATGCAGTTATTAGGCACATAATATGAATGCACTGACTTTGGATAACAGTTCCGACAGTTCTAGCTCACATTGGTAGGTAAATCTTGTGCATTTGCATAATCCGCAGTGATGTGATCTCCAGTCTGCTACTCGATTGACTTTTGCTTGTTGGAAACTGATGGTGAAATTTGCAAATGGCAGTAATGTGATTGTAGGATGTCTCAACCTAATTGCAAGCTGGTTACTATGTGTCCAAATCATGATTACCTGACTGTGAATACACTGTGATGGCCAGAACCAGCGGTGGGATTATACCAGTTCAGACCTGTTCGGTAGAACCGGTTGTTACAATTCTGTGCAGTTCAGAGAACCAGCAAATCGTGCCCCTGACATCACGCACATGAATAACATCGCTGACTGCATTCTCCCCCTCCAGCACCGCCCCACCCAGTCACTATTTCTTTTTTCTTTTTTTCCTCCCGATGATCAGCTGTTCCGACATCCCCCTCGCTGTCTTTTTGCTGCTCCCAGGAGGCTTCCCTGAGACCCAGGAAGCAAAAAACAGAGGGGGGGGGGGTGCTGCAAAAAAAGCTATGTCCACCTAGTCGCATGGCCATGCCCACCTAGCCACTCTCACAGAACCAGTAATAAAAACATTTTCATCCCACCCCTGGCCAGAACTATGAGGATCCATCCTAAGTAACCTTGTTAAGCACTATCATAATGTTAGATAGTTGCTGAACACAAGTGGATATTAAATTAAGACTAACTATATATATGCTTTTAGATGTTAACAATTTATTGTTCTCATATTGAAAACTCTTAAAACACATGATATACACCATGAAAAAGAAAAACAAAATCAAGGAAGTGAAATTGAGAATTGAAATTGAGAAGGAACATGTTTGATTGGAACAATGTATAAAAGGACTACATAAACATTTGGTGTCAGTTCTTTTTTTCCCTATAAATTAATTATGTCAGCTTTTTTTCCCTCCTACTTTCTCAAAATGTAAAGATAATGTAATTGTAATTGATAATGTACTTGAAACATTGATGTTTCCTTATGTGTGTAATTTTTGCAGCCTCAGGTCTGTAGCTTTGATGGTGGTGAGAGAAGAATGCTTGATATGTTAACAAATACAGGATGGCAACATTTTATAATAGGAAGCCACAATATTTGCTCAAGAATGTTTAGGTTGGTCATTGAATCCCCAAATCTTGCTGGTAGAATGTAAGTTCCAAAATTAAACTTCTTACTCAAAGTGGTCTATTTAGCCGCCTCTGCTTTGATTAAAGAAAAGAACACAATTAATTTTGTTTCTACTTGGAAACCGCTTCTGCACTTTGTGCTTGGGGTGAAAAGAATGAAATTTTGATTTGGCTTTTGCTGATTATTAGATAGATTTGTTGTTATAGAGATGGCAACCATATATTATCATATAAAAGTAAAAAATTGGGGTTTTATGTTGGTACTTTATTCTACAGCACCAAAAGGATCAGAAGTCAATTGTTTTCTTTTTCTTTTCCCTTTTCCCCTACACTTCTCCCTTCTTTTTCTCCCTTATTTTAACATTATTTTCATTTTTCTTTGTACTTCTCTATTTTACATTTTGATAAACTAATAAAATACTAAAAAACAAAGCAAAATTAAACTTCTTGCAAAGCTATGTCAAGTAACAGGAAGGACATTTGTGTGCCTAAAATCTGAATGGATGATTTAGTTCTGTAACTTGGGTCTTGCAGGCATGTATTTTTCCTGTGAGTGAATCCATCACAATGTGAGGTCATATTCCAATCATAGGATATGTTATATTGAGCAGGGTTTTTTTTGGCTAACAGAACAGTCCTGCCATGCTTGTGGAGCGAAATATGTATTTCTTAATTTCTAAGCCTTATTGGCTTTTTGAGTTGGTCTGTACTCTTTTCCTTATCTCCAATGGAAGGGAATTAAGTATTCTAGCTCTTGAACTGGCATACATTTTCTTTACGCTTTGGGGATGATTGGAATAACACAATAAGATTGCTAGAATGCTAGCAATCTTCCACTGCATAAAATACACTTTTGATTGTACTCAAAGTATTCTCTTTTCAGTCAGCATACCAGCATCTGCCAGGTTTTGATAGTGCATAGGACTGCTCCTTTAAGTCATTGCCTGTTTTTGTTGCTAGACTGGTATTCTCTTTATAGGTAAATTTTGTTACTTTTTAAAATATATATATTTTATTTTTTATGAAGCTGCCCCCAGAACATGTTGTTGGGTGACCTGGGTAAGTAAGTACATTTATACTTACTTTTTATTTACAGATTTTAGAGTGATCTGTTTTAAATGTGTGCATATTATAGTCTAGGTCTGAATCCAATAGTTAAGTGCCACTTAAAATAAACAGTAACTATTTCTATTCGATAAGGATTTAAATGTCTCATTAATTTTTATAAGGATTTCTATCTTGCCTTTGTTTTTTTGTTTTCCCCATAAAGTAAATATGAAAGAATTCACAGTCATATATTAGATAAAAACTCATCCTGAACAAGTTTCTAATCATATAATATCCTCAAATAATGATAGAGATAGCTATTGTTATAAATGTAACAGAAAATAAACAAGGAAACAAATGAATGTTTTGACCGATAAGTGAAAGAATCAAGACATGTGATATAGTTTGTCCTTTAGTTTCCTAAATCCCACTGTTTACAAAGCAGATTTTAGGAAAACCAGGTGTTCCTAAGAACGATGTTGCCTACTGACGTTTTCTTCTGTTTTATGGAATAGGCTAGGAACCAGCAAACATGTACTCACTATAAAAAAGGTTTGTTAAATACTGGGATTTCTCTGGGTGGCTGATTAATTTTCCCACATGTTGTTAAATAATGTTAGATTTATGCTACGTGCACTGGGTTTTTATTGTCAAATGTCTTCAAAAATCACCTTTGAGTTTTCTTGGTAAAGTGTGCTATCGACAGTTGTATACTAACAAAACCGACTTTAAAGTTGTTTTAGATAGAAATGGGGCATGGATGGGATGGCTGCTGAAAAACATTAGTGTCATTACAAAGGTCTTTGTCAGTAAAATCAGCTTGTATGTACAAGCCTGAAGTCTAAATGATGGCATTGTAACTATGACATGGGAGGTTTCTCCCCTTTTCTTTCTCTTACTAGTCGAATTCTGTATCCATTTGCTTTTGTTTCCATCAATTGAATGCACTAGTATGTCATCCGTTTAGTACGATCCCTTTAGTCTGTGCCTTTCCTAGCTTTACTGCCATCTGGTCCTTGGCTATAGAGAGGAATTGTTCTTGTATATGTGACTCTGTAACAATGAGCATGCGGTTGATATGGAAAATAAGCAGTTGCCTTAGCAACAGAGTTACTGATGTGGCAGTTCCTCTGCTTGCAGGCAAAGGATCGTGTTTAGTTCAAATGCATTATGCGGTTCTGCTATAATATGGTTGTGACTAGTGCTGTTGCAGGTAAGACGTCTGCAAGCATCTTGGTTGCAGTAGCTGAAATGGTTTTCTCTCTCTCTCTCCCTATCTAGCCTTTAGATAGGAAGGATTTATCTGCCAGCCTTATGCCATGGTGAATTTTATAAAATTCAAACCAAGTTCATACCAATAATTTTTCTTCTCAGCCCATGGCTTTAGAGATGGGAGCCCTCTTGAGTCTGTTAATGCAGATGCCACCAATTATATATTACAGTGCTATTTCTAGTTGTGTCCATCTTCCTCCCAACAATTCTTCCTATATCTTCTCTGAGCTTTGAAGAGTCACCTTTCAAATGGCATTCTATTCTGCTTTTCTATGGTATCATGGAGTGTATATAGACTACTGAGACGTGGAGGAATTCCCTGCTAAATATTACACAATTCTAGATCAAGAGGACATTAAAGTCCATAGCTAAAACTAGTACATTTTTAAAACAGAAGCATAGTGTTGGGATTTCTTTTTTTCCAGATAGGTTTTGACAAAAGCACCTTTTAGCAAAATCTGACAGACTGGGCGTTGGTAAATTTACCTGAGATACCCTTTCTATACACACTGCGAGACAGTCCAGGATAGGGAAAGACTCCTCCTCCCACATCATTGAACTGAGTCTGCCAAAGCTAAAAAAGCCAGCCCCTGCTACTGGCTCCCAGCTTTCGACGAAGAAACTTGACATACGTGACGTGTCTCTGAAAAACAAAACAGTGAGAAGATCCCTCCCCAACAATGACCAGACGAACACAGGGTGGGGCTGGACTCTCTCTCAGCATGTATAGAAAGGGAGTCTCAGATAAATTTACCAATGCCCATTCTCCTCCACGCTGCTACGAAAGTCCAGGATACCAAAGCCTGTATGTCCAGAGGAAGGTCTACATCTGGTCCGCCCAGTCCAACACTGGAAGAACCTTCTGAAGCACTTTCCTACCAAATTCTGCAGAGGTGAAGGAGTCCAGTGGATAGTGCCAGATAAATGGAGAGGGAGATGCCCAGGTAGCCGCCCTGCAGATCTTCTCAATGGACACCTGAGTAGCCCAGGCTGCCGAGAAGGCTGCACTCCTAGTAGAGTGGGCAGTAAGCTTCTTGGGAACCATATGCTGTGGAAATACAAGCCCTGATCCATCTGCCCATTGTGGATGGGGAAGCCTTCCCCCTAAGGAAGCTGGTTGGAAGGACACAAACATCGTTTCTGTCTTGCAAAAGGTTGCAGTTTTACATAGATATGGAGAGCTCTCTGCACATCCAGTGTATGCCATTTGTGTTCCAACTCAACTCAACTCATGTTGAAGCTTAGGGCAGAAATCCGGTAGGACTAGTTCTTGTGCCCTGTAGAACCAAGAACTGATCTTTGGAATAAAAGTGGGGTCTAATCATAGCACTACTCTGTTCTTGTGAAAAATGTACAAGTCTTGTCTCACCGAGAGAGCTACCAATTCCGACACCCTTCTGGCTGACGTGATAGCCACCAGGAAGGACACTTTGAGGATCAAGAAGCAGAGATCCACCAACCTTAACGGTTCGAATGGGGGTCCCGTCAGGACCTGGAGTACTTTTGGGAGATCCCAAGTGGAATATCTATGAACTACCAGGGGATGTAGGTTTGAGGCTTCCCTCAAAAACCTACGTATTGATGAGTTGTGGGACAGAGAGTTATAATTATCTTATGAGGACAAGTCTTCAAGCTATCTGCAGAGTGTATTTGATGAGAGCCCTTTATCTAGACCTTCCTGTAGGAACACCAGCACTTCTGAGATGGGTCCCAGGTGGCTGTAATGATAGGAAGAGGGGGAAAGGTGTAGAGGAGACTTGGAGGTCATCTGCTCCAAAGTGCATTGGTCCACTTCGCTCCCTGGGTAGGAAATCTGGTAAATAATCTGTCTAGCTGCGCATTCTGGGGAGTGATGAATAGGTCTACTACTGGGGGACTGAACCTGTTGGACAGTTCTTGGAACAGGAATGGATGAAGGCACCACTCCAAGTGGTTAACCTCAGTACAACTCAGCCAGTCGGCCTGGATGTTGTCGACCCCCGAGATGTGGTCTGCTCTGAGGGACAGAAGGTGCCTCTCCGTCCTCTGCCCTAGACGTTTGGCCTCCTGCATCAAGGATTTGGACTGGGTCCCCCCATCTGTTGACATGGAGGCCACGTCCGTCATAATCAACACGTGAGACCCTGTCACCTTGTTCTCAAATGTCTCAAAGCCAGGAAGATGGCCCTGAGTTCGAGCCAATTGATGGGGTAAGACCTGTCTGTCTGGGACCAATGACCCTGAGCTATCTCGCTTTATAGATGCACCCCCATAGCCATAAAGACTGGCATCTGTCATGATAATGAGTTTATCTGGCTCCTTGAAAAATTGGCCTTTCCTGATGGTCTGGGACTGCCACCACTGGAAGGAATGTAAGACCAGTGTAGGAATTCGGACTCTGATGGATGAGTGGCTGGTTCCCGCCCATTGAAATGGCAGCAAGAACCATTGCAGATTCCGGGCATGGAGGCTGGCCCACAGCACAATGCCTATACAGGAAATCATCTTTCCTAGGAGTTGGGATAGTAGAGACAGAATAACTGTGTGCTGCTGTCGAATCCAGTTTATCAAATCGTTCAGACTCTCTTGACGATCTGGGGAAAGGAAGACCTCGCAGAAGGTTGTGTCGATGATTGCCTCTAGGTATAGGAGACAGGTGGTTGGTAGAAGATGACTTGCTGAAGTTTATGGAAAAACTGTGTTCCTGCAGGATCTGCATCGTGGTCTGAAGGTCGCTGTGGGCAGAGTGGGTTGAAGATGACTGAATCAGGATATTGTCCAAATAGCATTGGATCTTCACTGGGAGGCGCGTAGGGATACTGCCCATGCCACAAGAACTTTGGTAAATACCTTGGGGGCTGATGAGAGGCCAAACGGAAGGGCCCGGTATTGGTAGTGCTTGTTGTAGCAAAACTGAAGGAACTGGTGATGAAGGGGCCAGATCGGGATAGGGAGGTATGCCTCCATGAGGTCTATGGATGAGAGGAGGCCGCCCTCCCGAATGCTCTCCGAATTGTCTGGAGAAGTGCCTGTAGGGAATCAACTTGTTCAAGGACTTGAGGTCGAGGATCGCCCCCGGAGGCCTGGGATTACAAAGAGCCGGGAGTAGAACCCCAGCCCCTGTTGATTCACTGGAACCGCCTGAATGGCTCTTATGTCTACCAGATATTGAATGGCTGATTCCATGAAGGCCCATCTGGAACTGTCTCGAGATAGCAAACAAAAAACCGTGGAGGAGGGAGAGAAACTCAAGTTAAAGATCTGACCTCACAGTCCTGAGAACCCAGGTGTCTGAAGTTGTTTCCTCCCACCATGAAGCCAAGAAGGCCAAATGACCTCCGATGGGAGGGGAAGTAGGGCAGTCATTTAGAGCATCGGAATGAATGGCCTCCTCCACCTTCAAAGGGCCATTTGCTGGAAAACTGCTGTTGTCTGCCTGATCGTTCAGGTTGTTGCTCCTGATGAGGAGGGAACCCTCTCTGACCCTGAGGAAAATGGGTGTTGGACTCAGGCTGAAAGAAACATTGTCGGAAGTATGGAGCTTGACGAAAACCCAACCTCTCTACAGAGGATGAAAGAATCTTTCTTTTGTCCCTGGTTTCCACCAGGTATGGTTCCAGGGTGTGCCCAAACAGACTCTCACCCAAGCAAGGGGCAGAAGCAAGCTTCCATTTTTGATGTGAGTCTGTCTGCCAATTGCGCAGCCACAGAAGGTATCTCACTGCCACCGAGGATGCCATTGCTTTTGATGCAAATTTTGCAGAGTTTAAAGTGGTGTCATTGGTAAACTGTGCTGCAGCTATGATCTTATTTATGTCCTGGTGGGACCTGGTATCATTGGGAGGCAAGTGTTCCTATAGTTGGCACAGCGAACTCAGAAAAGACTTCATAAAAAAGGATGCGGTGGAGGCTTGGACAGCCCATGCTGCTGTTTGGTGAGTACATTTAAGAGTCAGTTCTGACCTCTTATCATCAGTCTTAAGGACATCTTCCAGTTCTGTTGGAGTTCCAGATGTGGAGATAGAGGCAACCACAGAAGAATCAACTGGCAGTGCTAGAAAGGCTTTGGTCAGGGAAGGGCCTATGTTATAAAACACCTGTCATGAGATGAAGGGCATGGCCCCAATCCTGAAGATGTGTTCACGCACCAGATCTAAAAATAACTTGGGTGATGAAAGCCCCTTAGCTTGAACAATTGGTTTTGAAAATAAAGAATTGCCCTGGGCTGAAGCTTCCCCTGAGGGTTCTGATGCCACCTCATCAGGTCCCAGCTGGGCAGTAACTAGGGCTTTGTACAATAGAGGTTTGAACAAGGGCGGCTTAAAAAGACCTGAAAAAAATGGGTTGCTCAAGCTTTAATCCCTCATCTTCTGATAGATTGGAATCTCTAACCTCCCCTTTTTCCTCCTCAGATATGGAGGAGTTACTTTGGTCTGAAGGATCCATAGAGCCCCTTTCCTCATATACCCCCAATCAGGAAACCTTTGCTCAGGAGGCCTGGAAAACCCCCTCTGTTCAGGAGTGACTACCTGAGGGAAGGTAGGGGAAAATCCTACCCGCCCCCCAGTCAGGTGAAGAAATCCTTCAGCAATCCCCTGTCTGATGGCTACAGAAACTATATCCTTAAGATCCTCAAGCCTATTGCTTATAGGTGGATCCACTGGGCAAAGGCCAGCAGCTATAGGTGTAAAGGTGGCCTCTGCCTGTGCCCACCCTGGGGTAAATTACTCTGAGGATTGGATGCTTCTGGATAGCTTGCCTAAAACTAGGCCCAGATCTATTGAAAACCTGAGGGAAAATCCCCTCAGTTGCTCTCTCTAAGGACCATGCCTGAGGAAGACTGGTGGAGCCTAGTTCTGCCTCTTCAGCCCTGGATACAGCTGGAGGGTTGGCCTGCAGATCCCCAGACTGAGGAGACTGGTGGCTTTGCTCACTTCTCTGTTCCAGGCTCTTTGCAAATTGTTTCTCTGAGGCCACATGCCTTCTCTTCTTGGCCCTGACTTTGGATTTTAATGCCTTTTTAGTTGCAAAGGCCTCGGCCTTAATTTTTGCCGCTGCCTCCCTGACTGCATAGTCTCGTTGCTTCCTTCTCTTTGCTGGCCTTCAGAACAATGGGCCTCTTCTAGGCCCAGTTGGTCAGATTGGGCCTGTATGCTCTCCATTTGTTCATGGGCTAAACACTGGGGGCACTGAGAGCTGCCTCACTAATGTGCCACCCTCCCTAGAGGCCAGGTGAACGAGGTCCCTCTGTGAGGCCTGAGCAAGCCTCAATCTTCATTAGAGGCTAATTAACGCCCAACATGCTTCTGTAAGGCCGCTGGCTGAGAGGTGCTCCAAAACGGCGCAAAAGGCTTCCCCGGACTGCATGCTATAAATTGTGGTGTTGGGAGACCTGAATAAGCAATCCCAGGCCCAAATTCACTTTTGGCTGTTCCAAAGCCCCAGCACTGAAGCCTCGTTGTTAAAAGAGAGCGGCTCCCCACCCTCTGCGACAACTAAGCTTCACCAGATCCCCGGGAGTTGCTAGTTTCGTTTTCGCTGTTTTCATGCTGCTGCTGCTGTTGCTCCTATCTCCAAGACACGCTGCTCACGACAAGGAGCTGAGTCAAAGCTGGGGGCCAGTCGCAGGCGCTGGCTTTTATAGCCTTGGCAGACTCAGCTTGATGATGTGGGAGGAGTAGTCTTTCCCTATCGTAGACTCTCATAGCATTGTTTGCTTTCAGAGTAATCTCTGAGTTCTTTTTCCTTAATTGTTTTTTGGTTTTTTTGCTTTAGCAGAGACAATTGCTTATAATTGGGTATGTTGGGGAATTTGCATATTTTATTCTGGATTTGAAAAAAAAAGACATACGTTAGAAAGACAAGTCCATGAGCTTGTTTTGAGAACTAAGTTTGTCCTTATTTTGTTCATAGGGACAAAGTACAGTGATGCAGTTTTAATACATATATTTTTAAAAAATAAGCACGTCCATTGCCCCAATATCAAATTCTAAATGTTCTAAAAAGCGATGCTTATTATTATACTACATAGATAATATTTATAGCTATTGCAGTGTTAGTTTTAACATGTGGAGTTCCAGGGTTCCAAATGGCCCCAAATGGTATTTTAGTGGACTCTATAGCCCCATCTGATTATAGTTGTCTTGAAAATCAGTGGCATTGCAAAAGAGAAAATCTATTAAAATTGTAATATAAATTGAATAAAATAGGTTTTTAAAAGCAACCATTAATTTCCTCTAAAATCTAATAAAAACCTGTCCACCAAATTTTTTGCGTCCTTTTTAATATTGATTGCAATCTCTGGCCATCAAATAGTTGTGCTTCTATGCATCCATCTTTCAACTGAATGACTCTTAAGGTAGATCATGAGAAATTATTATTATTCAGGTTTCTTAAATTGATGTACATAGACATGCTGCACAGTCAGTTCTGTAACTTGTATATGACTTTCTCCCTTTTCTCCAGTCTCAGAACAATGGCAATTAGAGGCAAGATGAAGGAAAGCAAACGCCAGCATTTTGAAGAAACTTTTTTCTTGCTGAACTCCCCCTTGCTATGATGCTCTTATTAATGGGAAACAATTGCAAATGGAGAGGCTTCATTTTGTGTGGTGGCTGATGGATTAAGACTAGATCCCATCCTCTACCCCCTCATTATATTCCCTCTCTCCCATCTTTTTAGCTAAGTTTAATTTATAGTATTGTATCTATGTTATTATAATTTATACAGTTTTATCTTTTCATATTGCAATCTGCTCAGTTACCAAATAGCAAGATGGGCAGCTAATAAATATTACAAGTAAATTAATATTTCCAAATTTGCTGCAACATGATTTTTAAGATTGGTAAGATTACAGGTAGACTTCGACTTACGAGCACAAATATCCATTGCTAAGCCAGGTACTTGTTAAGTGAATTTTGCCCCATTTTATGACCTTTTTTGCCACAGTTGTTAAGCAAATCATTGCAGTTGTTAAATGAACCATCTCCCCCGATTGATTTTGCTTGTCAGAAACCGGTTGGGAAGGTTACACGTGAGCCCGGGAAAGTGGAACTGTCATAAATACATGTCAGTTGCCAAATGCCCGAATTTTGATCATTTGACCATGGGAATGCTGCATTGTTGATAAGTGGGGGAAATGGTCATAAGTCACTTTTTTTCACTACCTTTCTAACTTTGAACGGTCACTAAAGGAATGGTTGTAAGTCAAGGAATACTTATACTTTGTACAGCAGATACGTCCCAAAGCTAACAAGAAGAGTTGACTATTAATGTAATATTTGAAAACCTGTACTTGTCACTCTATATTGCTATAATTTTTCTTTATAATTCAGGTTCATCATGCTGATCTGCGTTTTCCTTGGTAGTGATACAAAGATAAAATCACAGGTAATAGTAATGTAGTTAGGGGCTGTCTATGCACTGAATAAGCTGGTTTATGCAAAATGACTACTGTGTTCAACAGCAACAGAAAGAATTTTCTTAGAAAAGTTGCCAAGGACTGTGTATGACCTGATGCAGCTCTAGCAGGTTGCTTCCATGATTGTTAGTTAGAAGAGGATAGATTTCTCCACTTTGATGTTCTCCAATTTATGGGAATTACAACTCCAACAAGGTTGAAGAGCATCAGCTCAGGGTAGGCTTATGTATACTGTGGTAGGTCTTAGTCTTAATTATGTAGGAACCCATAGCTTGTTTAGCTCAAATTCCAATAATTTTTCTCTTCCTTTTCCCAGTTCTAGGTCCAAGTCTGATGGAAAGCATAGCAGAAAGGATTGTTACTGGGTAATGGAAACTGTATAATCAATGAAAAAAAAACTTTAAATAGAAATAACATATTTTGAATTTCACAGAAACAAAGCAGGAAAGGATGTCATTTATTCATTTTGGACAGGTAGCTAAAAAAATCGAAGAATAGTACTAAACACTGCTAAAAACATTACTAAAAACAGTAGTCATTATTTTGTGACTATTTTCAAGTACCTAGAACATGTATAGCTTTCTAAAATCTTCTAAGCAGTAAATATTACATAAGATTATACAATTTAAATTAATTAGATTTTCTTTCCCGGGGCATAGAATATAATGTATGATCTCAGTGATGACTGTACTTTACAGCTAAGATAATCAATACTTGATAAATTCTGGTTCTTTCAGGTTGCTGTTTTTCATGAAATATTCCTAAATTGATCTAACCCAAGAAATACCTTTTGAAAGATGCTAAGCAATCTAAATGAATTTATTCAGAATTTGTCTGAGTTTATTAAATAAGTCCTAGAATGTATGCAAAACTGGGGCTTTTCATCTTCAGAAGGGTCATTTAAGCTACATAAGAGAATTAAGCTTCACAGGAGTGTATAATATCCCTATTATTGTCTGTTACTTCCGTTGTATGTGGTGAGAAGGAAAGCACACTTAAACTTCAATTAAAATTAAGCATTTTATGAAGTGGAACAATACGTGGACTATTTTATATCTCAGCCTTAAAGGAGGATGAAGCTTCAGTGTCTGTAATGAAAACAAAAGAACTAGAAACTCAGCAGTCTTGTTCTGACTAATTTTGGCTTTCTACTCCAGGCAATATTTTTACACATCATACTCATTTTTGCTATTTTCATCCCTTTCACAGGTATCTGTGTGGGCTCACTAAAAATAAATGCTTTTTTTCCAACTACAAGTAACAAGTGCAAATCATTAAATATATTACCCAAGTCAAAAGCTGAATGGTTTTATCATTCTATTTTTTACCACTCAACTGCCATCACGGCTTTTTAAAAAAGAGATTCTTGTTTTTACACACACACACACACAAAAGGGTATTCTGAAAATAGCTAATTTCTCCTTTAGTTTAAATATACATCTGCTTTGCAAGGGTGTGATTCAGAGGTGGTATTCGGCAGGTTCTGACCAGTTCTGGAGAACCGGTAGTGGAAATGTTGAGTAGTTCAGAGAACCAGTGGTAACCTTCCCCTAGGAGTGGGGTGGAAATGGAAATTTTACTGTATCCTTTCCCTGCCACGCCTACCAAGCCACACCTACAGAACTGGTAGCAAATTTTTTTGAATCCGACTACTGGTGCGATTGTGATATTAATCTTTTTAGGTGTGAAATTTTATGTTGTGCAGCTTAAAGGTTGATACTTGTAATGCTAAAGCAGATACATTTCTTAAATTTGTTTAAAATTTATTTTGGGGTAATTCATTTGTGAAGCAGTTGTGTATATTAACAGTTTTGATTGTTGCATTATTGTTTATTTGTTAAACAGCATTAGAAGAAAAATGACAGCTGACACAAAAGAATTAAAGGAAGTCCTTGACTTAAGATCATTTGTTACAATCACTGAACGAAGGGACTTACAACTAATCCTTGAAGTATGACCATTTCAAAGTCCACGTGATCAAAATTTGGGTGCTTGGCAGCTTGCCTGAACTTATGATTGCAGGGGTGCTTCAGCTCC
The DNA here is from genome assembly GCF_049901715.1 of Pseudonaja textilis. Lineage (NCBI taxonomy): Eukaryota > Metazoa > Chordata > Lepidosauria > Squamata > Elapidae > Pseudonaja > Pseudonaja textilis. The sequence continues at coordinate 291,269,647 of NC_141990.1, read as the reverse complement.
CCCACCCTCCTACTTTCTCTCCATCTATGCGTTTTGACTCCCTGAGTTCCACAGCCCCTGCCATCCCAGCTGTCCTTCACTGTCTTCATGCTCCCACTGCTGACCAACCTGACCACCTGATTCTTCACAGTGTCATGCCCCTGGTGGAAACTGACTCTGAGGAAGAGGAGGAACAGCCAACAGGGAGTGGGAGTGTGGCTCCAGAGGTGGTGGAGGAGTCTGGGGAAAGGCAGAGGCCGGCTGAGCAATCAGAAGAGGATCCAGGCCCATCCCCTATCCATCCTAGGGCACGCAGAGAGGAGAGGATCAGGGAAAAGCGAGGTCTGCTCAGGAGGAGATTACCATGATCCTCCTCGTGACTTGCAGCTGGGAGCGCTATGTATATAAGTTTGTAACTGTGTAGTCAGAATTGCTGGAGTCAAAGTTTAGTGTTTCCTTTGAAAGAGGTTTATCTTTGTTGGCATTCTAATCCCATGGACTCTCCCCATTATCTTCCTGGAATGTATGATTAATTATCTTGGCTTGCTTCAGAACTGTCGTCAATGCGGTTTGTTTTGGTTTCCTTTTGCCTCATTATTTACTTTTGTGACTTTAAACTGTGCCTAATAAAACAGTGAAGTTAAGTTGAAGGCAATACCGGACTTTAATGTATGTTTTGGGTTTTCGGTTATTTTGAGAGACTATGGGTTATCACATTTTGACTCCCTCCACCCCTTCAGCTTATTTTTGCTTTTTGTGGGGTGACCATGATTCAGCTCAGAGCAGAGATTGCTCAATTAAGCCAGCGAGTGGCTCTTTTGACTGCACAGGTGGCACAAATGCAAGCTGCCCAGCCACGCCGAAAATACCCAGTGGCAGTATCAGATAAATTTGATGGTTCGCTGGCCCAATTTCCAGCATTTTTTAGGCAGTGCAAGCTTTACATGAGCCTTCAGCCTGAGGACTTTCCCACTGACCGGGATAAGGTGGGGTTTTTGATTAGTTTGTTGTCAGGCTCTGCAGCACGTTGGGCAATGCCTTTGTTGACCCAGCCCAACCAAGTGTTGGACAACTACGCTGAGTTTTGCCATCAGTTTCAGGCCATGTTTGAGGACCCTGTTCGAAGCCAAACAGCAAACAGATGTTTGAGAGAGTTGAAGCAGGGGTGTGGCTCACTCATGGACGAGGTATGGGCATTTTGAGTATACCGTGATGCCTTTTGGATTAACCAATGCCCCAGCTGTGTTCATGCATTTCATGCACGATGTTTTCCATGATTTGTTGGATCAATTCGTAGTCATTTATTTAGATGACATTTTGATTTACTCAGACTCCCTGCAGGAACACGGGCAACATATGCGGCTGGTGTTGCAACATTTGCGTGATAACCACCTGTTTGCGAAGCGTGAGAAGTGTCAGTTTGCACAAATCATGAATGACTTCTTGGGACATCGTATTTCACCTGCCGGGGTGGAAATGGACCCGGAAAAAATACAATCGTTGCAGGCATGGGAACCTCCACAGTGGGTTAAGGATGTGCAACAACTGTTGGGGTTTGCGAACTATTGCCGCACGTTAATTCCCCACTTTGCTGCCTTGACTGCTCCCCTTTCTAATCTGCTCAAGAAGGGGGAGAAATTCCATTGGGGTGCTGAGGAGCAGGCAGCTTTCAAGGTGTTGAAAGTCGCGTTTGCTTCCAAGCCTATCCTCAAACACCCTGATCAGGTCAGCCATTTGTGGTGCAAACAGATACTTCTGATGTGGCTGTTGGTGCGGTGCTCCTCCAGGCCTATGCTCCCGCAGACACCTTGTTCCTGTGCGCTTATTATTCCCAGAAGTTGTCGCCTCCAGAGCACAAGTATACGATTTGGGCCAAGGAGTTATTGGTGGTTAAGGTTGCTTTTGAGACATGGCAGCACCACCTGGAAGGGGCTTGTCACCAAATCGAGGGTCAGACGGATCATCGCAATTTGGAACACCTACGTACAGCTCAGACATTGAACCAGCATCAGGTGAAATGGTCCTTATTCTTTGCTCGATTTGATATCCGGGTGACCTATGTTCCGGGTGGAGGGAATCAACGTGCTGTCACCCTGCCTTGGAAGCCCGAGTATACCCGAAGGGAGGATAAAATCTTGCCCCGAATGGTGATTCCTTGGAGCGGTTTGGGGCCACTGAGGAACCTGTGGACCTCTGAGTGAGGATTCAGGAGGCGCAGCGGCAGGACCCATTTGTGGCAGCTCGATGTCAAGAATTGGATGAGAATGGGAGATGATACTCCTTGGGCATATATTGGGGACCTGTTGCGGTTCGTGATCGCATTTACGTGCCTGGAGGTCCTCTTCATGGCCTTATCTTACGTCAATGTCATGATAGTCCGGCGGCGGGACACTTTGGGGTGTTCGAAACACTGCATCTCATCTCTAGGACATTTTGTTGGCCGAGACTTAAACATGATGTGTCGGGATATGTGGTGTGCTTTGTGATCTGTCGCCAAGCCAAGTATGCTCCTAGTGCATCCCCTGGTCTCTTGCAGTCCTTGCCCATGCCAGAATGACTGTGGGGGGCAGTTTCATTGGATTTCATCATTGAATTACCACCATCGAATGGTGCTACAACCATTTTGATGGTGGTGGATATGTTGACTAAAATGGACCACTTTATTCCATGTGTGGGTCTTCTATCGGCCAAGATAACGGCTCATTTGTTTATCTCCCATGTTTTCCAGTTGCGTGGGTTACCAGACCACATGATATCAGATTGGGGGGTACAATTTATGGCACGCTTCTGGCAGACCCTACTCGCGAAACTGCAGGTTCAGGCGTGTCTGTCATCTGCTTATCACCCCGGGGGGGGGGGGACAGAGAAAGTGAATGCTATTTTGGGGCGGTACCTTCGCTGTTTCAGTAATACTCAACAAGACAATTGGGTGGAAGTGCTGCCGGTGCCGAGGAGGAGTATGAAGTGGATAGCATCTGAGATTCACGCCAGTTGCGGGCCGCTTTCAGTATTTGGTGGCATGGAAGGGTTATGGACCAAAGGACTTCACCTGAGTCGATGCCACTGATGTTCATGCTCCTCGTTTGGTCCAGGACTTTCACGCTTGGTTTCTACAATGTCTTCGTCCGCCTGGTCTTGGAGGAGGGAGCCCTGCGGGTGGGGATAGTGTCATGCCCCTGGTGGAGTCTGACTCTGAGGAAGAGGAGGAACAGCCAACAGGGAGTGGGAGTATGGCTCCAGAGGTGGTGGAGGAAGCTGGGGAAGGGCAGAGGCTGGCTGAGCAATCAGAAGAGGATCCATCCTAAGGCATGCAGAGAGGAGAGGACCAGGGAAAAGCGGGGTCTGCTCAGGAGGAGATTACCATGATCCTCCTCATGGCTTGCAACTAGGAGCTGTATATATAAGTTTGTAACTGTGTAGTCAGAATTGCTGGAGTCAAAGTTTAGTGTTTCCTTTGAAAGAGGTTTATCTTTGTTGGCATTCTAATCCCATGGACTCTCCCCATTATCTTCCTGGAATGTATGATTAATTATCTTGGCTTGCTTCAGAACTGTCGTCAATGCGGTTTGTTTTGGTTTCCTTTTGCCTCATTATTTACTTTTGTGACTTTAAACTGTGCCTAATAAAACAGTGAAGTTAAGTTGAAGGCAATACCGGACTTTAATGTATGTTTTGGGTTTTCGGTTATTTTGAGAGACTACAGGTCATCACACACAGGCAGTTGCTGGCTGCATGGGGCTTCTTTGCGGGACCTGGAGAAAATAGCCCACATAGTCAGCATCTGCCTCACAAAGGGCCAAGACAGACAGACCTCATTAGCAATGACAGCAAGAAGATGCAGAAGATGTACTCGCAGTAGGAGTGCATGATGTTGAGAATGACTGAACTGGGACTCAGCTGGGTCTTCCTGGGGTATCACGGCTTTGCATCACTGATGGGGGTGTATTGGGCTTTTCATCACACTGGGGTTGCTGAGCCTTCTAGAGGTGGCTGTAATCTCAATCTGACATTCTTAGAGAGTGGGACGTAGTCCTCTGTATATATCATTTCCCACATTTCAATGCCTGTTGAATTATTCTCCGTAGAATGTTGTTGCAGCAATATATTTTCTTGCTGAAAGTAAAATACTATGGAATTAAACTGCATATTAGTTTTCAAATGTATTAATTGCTGGATATTTATTTACTTGAGAATCTAGAAAAAGTACAGAGAAGAGCAACCAGGATGATTAGGGAACTGCAGGTAAAACATGAAGAACGGTTACAGGAACTGGGTAGCAGTCTTCCACTATTTGAGGGGCTGCCACAGGGAGGAAGGTGTCAAGGTATTTTCTAAAGCACCTGTAGGCCAGACAAGGAATAATGGATGGAAACTGAACAAGGAGAGATTTAACCTGGAAATACGGAGAAACTTTCTGACAGTGAGAACAATCAACCAATGGAACAGCTTGTCCTTGGAAGTTGTGGGAGTGCCATCACTTGACATTTTCAAGAAGAGATTAGATTGCCATTTGTCAGAAATGGTGTAGGGTCTCCCGCTTGGGTGAGGGGTTGGACTAGATGACCTACAAGGTCCCTTCCAACTCTGATTATCTGTTATCTATTACTTGTGAACTTTATTCATTGCCTGAATCCTAAAGGACTTCCACAGAACTTGCAAAATAGAATACTGTACAAAAATCAATATTATAATTAATTTTAACAATAAAACCCAAAATTTATTTCCCCTACAATTAATGAGTTAAAAATTTTTTTGGCATTTATTTGGCATCCTTATAATAATCTCTGAAGGTGTTCGAGAAGAGGAAGATTTACCTGGATCTGGAAGGCCATAAGGGTGGAGGCCAGCCTTGCTTCAGGGGTCAATCTACTCTAAAAGAGAGAAGCTGTTATAGAATTATCTGCAATATTTTTTAGAGTTTCATAAGAATATTTATTTTTTCCCCATTAATTTGTGGTTGAGATATTGTGTGCAATGTTAGCTCCATTAGAATTTTAACCCTAAGTTAGCCTCACAAAGTCTTTTATCTCATTTACTTCTCTTTCAAATTAAAATTCGTGTAAAGGCAATTGATGCTAGATAGGTTCCCAATGTATGCTGCTTCTTGTGATGCAGATACGCATGCTACCCCTGCAATTATACACCAATTTATTTTTATTAATAAGTGTTTTACTTGTTGGAAAAGTTGATGCAAATTGTGTACATTCAGTTTGGTCAGGATGGTTTGATTTTAAACATATTATCAATAGTTCTTTAAATATTGATGTATAATTTAAGATAATTGCACAAAATAATGTAGGTTGCAGTTGGATGTTTCCACTTTGAGTTGCAGGATAATGGGAAATTGTTGTATAGGTAGTTCTTGATTCAACCAGTTGTTTAACAGCTGTTCACCGTTACAGATAGAATGAGTGATTTATGACTCAAAGAACTTCTGGTCATCATAAAAAGTCATGCTATCACAGAAACACATTTTGGGTGCTCACATTTATAACTGCTGCCAAGTGGCCTGTGATTGTGTTATTTCCATTTGCCATCTTCACTCTTGACTTCCCCAAAAAGTCAATGGGAAGCTGCCAGAGAAAATTACAAATGGAGGGGATGTTGGGTATGAGGTGTCTGAAATTCTCCCACACACTGAAGAATGGACCTCAAATTGGCAAAAATACTAGTGAACACCAGCATTCTGAGCCCTTCAGAATATTGACATTCACTAGCATTTTCTCCTCCCCTTCGTGGGCTAAAACTCTAGCTAAGGGCAGTGTTCTGAAAGACTCCAAATCCTTGCATTTGCTAGCATTTTCGTCACCCATCCAGAATACTCAGAAAGGCTGCAGAAGGGAGGGCAAAATGCTAGCTCAGAGTGCTGATGTTTGTGTTCCTCTAGAGGGGAAATCCCTTGAAACATTAGAGAAGTAGACTTTAAATCTGGCAAAAAGATTACCAAACAACAGCATTCTTGGGACTGATCCCCACCCTGCCATGCCTGGGTAACCGGCTGTCTCCCTAGTAGTCCTCTTAACAATCTGCACGATTGCTTAACAATCACATCTGTGAGAGCTGGTTCACAGTTGTTGAGCTGGGTTTGCAGAGTGATTACATGGTATCTTGCTTAACCACTCCTTCACTTAATGACCAAGATTCTGGGCTCAGTTGTGATCATATCAGGAGGACTTACTATACCTATACCATATTTGTCTATCCAGTACTATCTGTGGTGATTGAGAACAGTGAAAACTCACTATTTGTTTCAGTGAAAGCTTTTTTCCCATTTACCAACCTCTTTATTTTTTTTTCAAGAGCATAAGCTTTTTCCTCATTTTAGAAGGCAGTTTGTAACTCTAAAAACCTCTGTTCTTTAAATAGGGTTACATATCCAGAATACAAAAGGCAACTGAAATTAATTTTTTATCAAGGCCCTTTGAACACAATCTTTCCTCTCTCTCTCTTAATTTTAGGTTTTATTTATAAGGAGAACCAATTGCAGTCTGGGCATAAGAAATCCCAAAGTGTATTTTTAAACTTCAGATACTTACTTCCCATTTTTCCTGCAAGGAGATCAAAACTAGCCATCTAAACTCTCTGTCACTTTTGCTTAGTAATTCTAGAGTTTGGCTGGCACAGGGGCCATCCAAAGTGAGCTCCCTGGTTGAGTGGGAATTTAAAACTGAGCTAACTTAGGCTTAGCTCATTGGCTCTTCTTAAAAGAACTATAATAAGACCGTATCAATTTTAAATAAATTGTTTTTAAATAAATTAGGAATTCCTGTGCCATGTGGCAGCGTATGAATATAAAAGTATGCAGGTGCACCTGCCCTAGGTCCCCAAATATTTATGAACTAAGTTATAGCCACTTGAATGTTTCTCATTTCTGAATGTTTTTACAGTACATGCTGGGTTCTGATAGTCAACTTTTTAAAACCATCCTTTTAATAGATGGCATCAAGTAGAGAAAAAAATGTAATATGTTGATTTCATAGCCTTGTCTCTTAAATATTATTGAAATATTTGTATTACATAAGCCATCCCAGATAATCAACTGTATGTGGGCCTTTATGGGACCTGCTTCATAGCCAGAGTTCAGTTGGTAGTGAGTCTGAGTGATTTTATTCAGCAGTTAACATATGCCTGCAGCTGAACCTCCATCTCAACATTTTCTACAGGGGACCATATCACTTTAAACAGGGCTGCTTAATAGCTTTCTCTATAAGCCATAAGAGTAGAGAAATATTGACATTTACCCGTTGCCCATTACCAATTGGAGGTATCACTTTAAATAGTGGCTATAGCTCCTGGTCAGTTGGGTTCATTCCTTTTTGATCTCCATTCTTATCTCATTTCACTTCCCTCAATTACTTAAAAACCCAAGGGAATCCTGGCAACTATAAGGGGAGATAGAGTGCATAGATGTGTTCTCTCATTCCAGGTGATGCCTAAATTGGAGCATGCACTAAACTTCCAGTTCTCTCTGAAACCCAGGAGAGTCCATCAGTTGCCTGTGATGGACCAATAGCAACAGCACTTAGACTTATATATTGCTTCACAGTGCTTACAGCCCTCTCTAAGCTGTTTATAGAGTCAGCATATTGCCCCCAGCAATTTGGGTCCTCATTTTACCCACCTTGGAAGGATGGAAGGCTGAGATAACCTTGAGCCTGGTGAGATTTGAACTGCTTGTACTACACTCTAGCCACTGCGCCACCGTGGCTTATCAAATATGTCCTGCCTTCCTGTGACAGGGAGTAGCACCAGAGCATTCCAAGGAAATCATAAAGTGATCTGACCATGATAGACAGGTGATGGTAATCTCCAAATTCAGATCACACTGCAACTATCCTGACAAAAAAAAAAATCCAGTGTGTGTTGGGTCTTCAGTAATCTAGATTGGGTCCATGGCTGTTAAAATGGCCATGAATTCCTGAGCTACCTCAGATTTTGTCCCGAGACAGGTTGAACTCCTCCAAAACTAAAAACTATCACTTATCTTTGGAGCACCATCTCTGAACACCATCACTGTACTGGAAATGGAACCATTTTGATACAGTTTTCCTGATAACATAGAACAAGAATGATCAATGCATGTGCCTTTGGTGGATATTATTGGATTATAGTTCCATTAACTCTCAGTGTTGACTATATAGCCAAGATGAGAGCTCGACTTCAGTAACATCTGGAAAGCCACTTTGCAGTGAACTTATCCAAGTAACTGGCATATATATTGCCTTTGTATTGGAATTTTGATATAAGGCTCTACCTAATGCAGCGTGAGAAATGTTATATTGCTTGGGAAATCCTGATTCACTTTCTGAGAAATTTTTGGAAAATTGATACTGGTGTTGGCATTTACAATAAAGTTGGGTTTAGGTACTTTAGTATTGCACAATGACAGGATGAAATTCTACTACAGGATCTCATAACATAGGAGTAACTTATAAAGGCCAGAATTTGGGAGGGGAGGTGGTGGCCAGTGTCCATTGTGCTTCATTGCACCATGCTATTTCTAGTGCTCATCAGAAGGGATGTGGGCAGTCTGGTAATAGGAGGAGTAGCTAGGCCCATATGGGTAAGTCTCATTTCTATTTCCATACAATGGCATGGATAGCATTGTTGCAGTAAAGGTGTTTAACTGCACTGCTTATAAATAGTGTTGTTTTAATATTAGCATATTATAGTATATAGCATTCTAATGTTTCACAAATTAAACTATCTCTCTTCGAAATGTTAAAGCAGTGGTAGTTTTGCATGACTATTTTGATGTATGTCCTTAGTTGTTTGCTTATGTATGTGCATACATAGACAAGTTGCTTCACTTGTCTTAACAGAAGTGTTGTTTGGGCACACATATCATACAGTACTGGAATTTATTAAGAAAGAATTGAAAGTAAATCTTCATGTAACTAAAGGGTTTACTCACTAATGTTTAGAGGGCTTCTTGATGTGGTTTTTTTGTTTTTAAGATGTGAATTCCTCTAAAAAGAGTAGGAGAAGACAGTATGAGGCCAATCAATCATATTTTATACAAAATAATGCATTATACAAAATAATGCATTATACAAAATAATACAACCTCTGCTTGTATTTTACTAGTGTCAGGAATTAATGGAATTTATTGTTAGAAAATGACTGAAATTAATTGTGATCTGTGTAGTATTTATATTATGCTTTGAATAACAAGGGTACTTGAAATCGTGGCTTTCTTTGTAATGCTATTTGTGATGTTTTCTATCTTATCAATTAATATTTATCTGAATTCTGATCGGATAAACCATTAGGCAGCAAAGAAATCATATAGATGATATAGATAAGCAAATTTTCAGATTCTCAGATTCAGTTATTCTCAGATTTATTTTTATAAATATGTCAAGTTTGATTTTTTTTCCCTAAATTTTTCAATTTCTGCACATATTAGTTTTAGTTTCTCAGAGTATTTTTTAGAAACAATTCTATTTTTTATGAATTTTGAGGTAAATTTCACATTTTTTGCAACATATCAAATGTATTTAGTTTTTTAGAACAGTTTTCCTTAAGATAATATAATTTTGTGCAGGTTGTCCTTAGTATTATTTATAGTAGTATTTATTCAGTGACCATTCAAAGTTATAGCAGTGCTGAAAAAATAACTTTATGACTTTCACAGAGTTCTTCAGTCATGCAATTGCCATTTTAGTCAGCAGGTATTGTCCTGTGCTGGCCTGTTTCTTTTCTTTTTTTCTCCTTTGCAGAGTAGAGAGATTCCAGAGACAGATAGCAAGAAAGTAAGCTATTTGCTCTTGTACACTTCAAAAGCAATATGATTGTGCCAGCAACCTGTTGCTTGGAGCCAGAGGCATGCTTTGCAAATAGTTTACAGCAATTCCTTGAAATATTTTTCTCGCCAATATCTCTGTTTTGAGGGGCTCAAGGTTGACTCATCCTTTCATCCTTCCAAGGTCGGTAAAATAAATACTCAGATTGTTGGGGCTAGTAAGATGACTGTGTAAACCACTTAGAGGGGGCTGTAAAGCACTGTAGAGCGGTATATAAGTCTAAGTGCTAAATGCTATAAATAGGACCTAAAATGACATGGCCTAAAAGAGATAGGATAAGAGATAAAGAGAACCTGATTAAATTAATGAATTATATCCATTAATTCTTAAAAAAAATAGTTCTTAAAAAAAGAACTACCCAAAGCTATATACTTATTTGTGGCAAAAGTATGTGAACTGCTAGGATTATCAGTTCATTTGAAGGGAAAATTAGAGTAAGGTGTTTCAGTGAGATGATAATTAGGTGTGAATGCATCAGGACCTGCCTTATTTAAAGAATAGAATTCTCAGTATTCACTATCAAAGTCTAATCTTCACAAGACAGGGATTGGAAAGTATATCATGGCTTAACAAAGGAAATTTCTGAAGACCTCCCAAAAAACAGTTGTTGATGGTCACCAGGCTGGAAACCATTTTCAAAGAGGTTGGCTTTCACTAGTCCACTGCCAGAGTTCATATATAATTGGTGGCAATTTAGCACCAATGTAATTCACCCCAGAAATGATTGACCAACCAAGGTCACACTAAGAGCAAGGTCTTGAAGAATCTCAGGGTAGTTTCTAAGGAACTAACATCTCTTGCATAGGTGAATGCCAGTGTTCATGAGATCACCATCAAAATACTGAACAACAAAAGTTTGCAAGGCAGGACTGCAAGGAAAAAAATACTACTCCAAAAAGAACATTGCTGCCCATCTATAATTTGTGAAAGACCATATGGATAAGCCAGAAAACTACTGAAAGAATATTTTGTAGAGAGATCAGACCAAAATAGAACTTATGGCTTGAATGAAAAGCATTACATTTGGCAAAAAGCAGACACTGCATTCAAGGATGTGGTGTTGGCTGTATCTTGGTTTGGGCGACTTTGCTGCCTCTGGAGCAGGATGGCTTGCCATTATTGATAGAACTAAGTGTTCTAAATTGTACCAGCAAATTCTACAGGGGAATGTCAAGATATCTGTCTGTGAACTGAAGCTCAAGAGAAAGTGGGTCATGTAACAGGGCAGTGACTCAAAACACACAAGTTGGATGATTAAAGAATGGTTAAAGCAGAATACAGTTAATGTTTTGCAATAGTCCTGACCTTAATCCTATAGAAATGTTATGGAAGGACCTGAAGCAGGTAGTTCATATGAAGAAGCCCATCAGCATTTCTGCAGTGAAGCTGTGTTTTAAGGAGAAATGGGCTCAAATTCCTCGAAGAGATGTACCAGACTGATTCACAGCTATTGGAAACATTTAATTGCAGTTATTACTGCCAAAGATGGGGGACATTTACTGAAAGCAAAGATATGTATATTTGTCTCACAAATACATATGTAGCTTTGGATCATTCTCAATAAATAAATGAATTTATTTATTGGTCAAATTGATATAGCCTCCCATCTCTCCCAAAGGGAATTCTGGGTGTCATACTATAATAAATAAAACAGTCAATATAAAACCAATAAAAATCTCAAAAGCCGCAATAATAAATAACATAAAAACAAAAATATTAACTCTGGATAAAGGGAGAATAAAAATGGCCCCTTCCAACATGTGTTTCTGACTCATTTATTTAATTGGTCTCTATCTAGGTTTATATGGACATATGGAGAATAGATCACATTTTAGGTTATATTTATGAAGAAATATTGAAAATTCAAAAGGGTTCAGAAACTTTTGAGTAACATTGAATGATCATCTTGTAGGAGATGACTAGGCTGAGCCTGAGGAGGCAGTTAAACGGATCATAAGTGACAAGTCTCTGTGCACCCATAAGAGATCTAAATCCAGCCCACCTTGAATGCTTCTCTTATCTCCCATTCATTTCCCATGAACACTAGTTGATCAGATTCTTGTAGAGAGCTGAAGTTTGCAATAAAATCTTTATACTCATTTGAACTGCCTAAATCTCCTGATTTCCCCAGTGCCTGGTGCTGCTTCTGTGTCCAAATCAAACCTTTGGAGAGCCAAAATAAAGCAACCTCCTTGGTTTTGTCATTGACCAAAATAAGTAATTGTCAGTACATGTAAAAGCTGCACATACTGGCATGTAGTCAGGATTTGTGTGTCTGCATTCACAAAGTGTGTTGTTATCCACTAAAAATCTCCGTTTGACCAGTAATAAATGACTATTTGGTAAGTAAGTCCCATTGAACTCAGTGGAATTTGACTTTTGAATAAATAGGCATAGGATTATAGGTACTTCAGACCATACTGCGGTAATTAGTGATACTTCTGAGTCTAGTAATATGGTCTAAAATGATCATAATAGTAATTTTAAGTAACTTCAGACTTTGGCAGAGAAAATGTCTAGGTATATCTGCTTGTTTCTATATTTCTTTTTAAAATAATGAATTAAAAAATGAGTAAATTTCTTTCAGGAAATTGGAAATGTTAGAAAGTATTTTTATATGGAGTAGGACTATCGAGCTGCTCTAGCTAAATATTGTCTACAGCATTTGTTTACTGATAATAGATCTCCAAGGTTTTAGACAAGGATCTTTCTCAGTCTCAACCAAAAGATGTTGGGTCATAAAGATAAGATTGTTTCATGCAAAACATGTGCTTTGCCACTAAACAGAAGCATATGCCATCTGAACAGAAACTATGGCATATTCAGATGATGTATTTCTCTATTACTGGTTTTGTGTGAAGAACTGGAAATTCCAGAATCAGTCCATCATGGGACCACTCCTGATTTTATTACTGTTTTTGCAATGGATAATTTAAGCAAACACAGCAGTTGTAAAGCAAATGTGTCAATTGTTAAGTGAATCCATTGTCCACAATGGGTGTGTTTTGTTTTTGCCAGAAATTGAAAGTAAGGTCTGATTGGAAACAAGGTAGGGAAAGCTTGTAGGACATGGCTTCTGGAATTTTTCTGATAATTTTACCAGCAATGACTATATATGCTGGTAAGGATTGCATGCACTCAATGGATGGCAAGGGAGGAGGCAGTAATAGAGGAGGCTTAGAATGGAGCAGCTGTCAAAATCTTGAGCCACTCCCCAACTGCCTCTCCTCCAAGAATGCATTTGGGATATTTTTGCGAATCTTTTTAATTCAAAGCCCCTCATCTGATTTGGCCCATTCTGAAACTTCAGGGGTTTTTTGCTGGCTTTTTCCCCAGTCTTGTTATGTTCTGTTTTCAGAGAATTGTTCTGCTGAAGATGGACAGATAACTGGCCCTTTACATGATTCCTTTTCAACCTTACTTAGGTTGGAAGGATTGCAAAGATTTGTTCATAGCCTATGATTGGAAGGCTTCAAAACACTTGCAACGACATTATTTTTTGGCAGAATGGGATGGAAATGGTAAGATTGAAAGATTGTTTGTATGGAAACATTGTCTAACTTTAGCTAAATTTTCCAGGGTTTTACATAATATATTTTGGAAATATCTCCCCTTTACCTCTTTTAAGGAGAGATAATAAGCTTCAAGAAAAGACAACCACAGCAGCTTTCAAATTGCCCTTGCTGCCTCAGGTAGTGGGATATTTATTTTGTGATATGAAAAAAGTGGCATGTTTAACTTTTCCTGGAAAGAACCTCACTGGTTTTGGTAGGTGTCAGGTTAGTCTAGACATATGGGTTAAGCTTGAAGTAATATGGGCAGAACTTAGAAGAATGATTTAGTTTGACTTAATGGGGTAACACAGCTTTTGGTCTTGGTAACAAAAAGATTGGCATAACTAGTTGAGAAGTTTGTCTCTTCATGTGAAGCCTCCCCTCATCAATGGCAGAACTCATAAAATGGTTTGCAGTAATCTGGTAATTAATCAACAGAAGAGGGCTCATAAATTGAGATATAATGTCATAGATGTAACAAGTCACATTTAAAACCTCGCCACTTCTATTAAAAGTTGTAAATATGTAGCCCAACATTTGTAAGACTTGGCACCCATTAATCACTGATGAGGATTTAAATCTGTCATGCTGAATTTGAAAGTAAGGTTTGACTGAAGAATGTATACCAAACTGTTCAAACTTAAGCCCATATTAACAATGCTGAGGAATGAGTTAAGCTAAAATTCAGATCAGCTGTCATCATTCTGGTGTGGACAGGACCAGCATAAGTATTAAAACTTGTTGGAGGCCAACATTAAAGAGGCTGAGGCTATAAAAGGGAATACGTCCCAAACCAATGTTTGCTTTGTCACCCTAAAAATTGTGTTATAAGTCATTTTCTAATGATGTGACAAGCTCTATCGTACTAATGTGAATCACATTAGTATCATAGAGCCTGTCACATCACTCAATCTTTCTCATTTTTTATATTAAAGTTAAGTTGCAGTGATATTTTCTGTTACAATAGAGAACTGAAGCAAGCAACCCAACCCCCAATCCATTAGACCTGGGAAGTGCATTGAAATTCTATTCAAAGCCACCTGTTTTGATTTACTACTTCGAAGCAGATTCCTGCTTTGGTTTGCAAATCTGTTTTGATGGGATGATTGAACTGAGGATTTGTTGAATGGAAGTATTACTTTATATAACTAGTCCAAAGCCATGAAGTTAAAGCCTGCTTTTAGCTACAGTCACACAGCTACCAATATTGTCAAAAGTATTCATTTTAAAAATTTCTCAACTCTGAACTAGAGGAAATTCCAGAGTCCTGCAGCAGAAGCCATGAGCATAATGTTTTTGAAAGTTATTTTTGACACCATCAAAATGTAACTATTCTAGTTAGTGCAACCAATCACAAATTACTGGGAATATTCTTTTATATTGAAGCATTCACACATCTCTCAAAGGTTGTGGGCTGCTGTTGTAAATGCAACTCTTTTTATAGTTTGTAGGGTTTCTCCATGAGTAAAGGAAGCTGTGTATAGCAGGGTTTGTATACCTATGTTAGAAATTTTATTGCTTGATTCTTGTTAGATTGAGTACTTTGGGGTTGGCTGATAAGCACCGCTAACATATAGGGTGCTATCACATGGGTAGAGGTAATTACACAGATTTTGATTAGTGTTGGAAGAAAACAGTCCAGTGTTTTTCTTAAGTTACAAAAGTATTTCATATCCTCTTCTGCCTTGGGATGTGTGGACTATATAACATGCTAAATGGGGAGAGACTGAGGTAAGAAATATTGTGTTACAATATGTACCGGGCCACTAAAAAAACTTTGTGGGATTTAAATTGTAAAAATTATCTAGATTTTCTGGAAAGTCATTTAATCTTTTCTAAAAGATTTGAGACATTTTTTTCTATTAAGAATGATTTGAAGGTGTGCAGAAATTTTACTGGGTACAATGTTTATATTCCGCTGAATGTTAGGGTACAGTGCATTGAAGTAGTATGTCAACAACATCTGTTTTGCTTTATGGTTTCCTCAGCAGTTGAATTTTTATTCTGCATTAGAAAATTGTCGGAGTACTTAATTTCTGAGTTCAAATGAATACTTATTTTTTAATCAAAGAAATACTATAACAGTTGTTCTGTAATCATTATTTATAGAATACAAAGGACTAAATTTAATTGCTGGGAAATAGATTCAAACAGATTTAGATGCCTTAGTTCTGTAGTTAAATGTTCTCAAAATTGCAATTGGATATAAGATAGAGTTGTCACGCTGCAGTGTTACATGGATAGAAGGACTACTTAGAGCTAAGTATTATAAAGGCTGCAGGTTCATTGTCTTCAGTAGAATGAAGTGCCAAACTATGTTTTCTTATTATGTGCTGCTAAGTTTGCCAAACAAAATTTTATCACATTAGAAATTAGCAATAATTTGAATTTTAAAAATTCAAAATACTAAATTAAAGAATTGTTAAATACTCGAATGACTTCTTAGAAACATCCTCATATCGGTTGCAAGTGACTAGAACATCAAGGTTTTATTTTTTTTTTCAATTTGTGTTGTGGTTGTGAAATGACCAATAATGTATACCAATATCGAATTGCATCCTTTATGGAAGATATGCCAGTTTATTTCCTAATTTCCCTTCAGAAGCTGTAAAGTATTCTAGAGCTAATGGGACTGAAGTAAGGTAGAGATAGCTAGAATAAAAACAAGTAGCTTGTTTTCCCTGTCTCTTCAGCACAGGGTAGAACTAACATTAGAGAATTTCATCACTGCATAATATCCTGATTGTATATTGCAGTCTTTTGCACAAGTGTCCAGGTGAAGGGCAAATACAGATGTGTGTATCATAGTAATATCATGCAAGTGACACAAATGAGATGTCATGATCCACATGTCATTTTGATATCATCGTTTGTTATAGATGGCTATGTTCTCTGAAACTCCTGGGCAATTGGAACCAGGTTGTTGATTCAGCAATGATCTTTATAGGTTTATTTATTTATGTTTTGAATTCCTCCTTAATGGCCGTATTTATTTTAGCAACTACTGAAATGTCAACCAATTTTAAATCATGCTTATGAAAGAAGATTAAATCCATGCTGTTGGTAAATGTATTATATTTTTTCATATCATTTAGTTAGGTTAAAGGAAATCCAATCTTTAAGCTTAAATTCTTTGCACAAAGTGCATTTCTAAGAGATTATTGCATGCTGAAGCTGCAATCAGTGCAACAGTTTTTTAGGTGTAGAAGAGTCTCAAGTTACATTATCAAGGAAGAGTAACTTTATACAAAAAGAACATTTTTATAAATGTGGAAGGGAAATAATCGAAAGGGGAGAGGCTTTTCCATGAACTTATTATTGGCAAAGCCAGATTGTGAAGGTAAGAGGTTCAGTGGAGATGTCCAGCTGTAATTCAAATGAACATTATTAGATGGAAGAGTAAATGTTGCCATAATTTAATTCTGGCTTCCGCCTTCTTAAGAAGTCCCATCCCATCTATTTGACTTTGGGGACTTTATGCATTAACAAGTTTGGTGTATATGTATTCTTATTATAGCTGCAGTAAAGACAACATTGAAACACAAACACAAAAACTGTAACACTTAATTCAATAAGAGAAAATGAACTTTGCTGATTGATTCAAGTTCTGCCTTTAATGTGTTCCTATCACTAGAAAGTTGGCCAACATTTTCACAGTTGAATATTTGTTTCAAGGGAAAGTTGAACTGGTTACTAGCTCTGAATAATCCATCTGGCTCCTTTGCTTTGATGATTAAACATGGAATCCAATTTTGGGGACACCCAACATGAATATTTTACATGCTCAATTTTCAGAATGTCAATCAGAAAGCATACTGTGGTTTTGCTTATCACAATAGCATTTTACTGACCTCTGAAAGATGGAAAGCTAAATCAATTTATAAGTATTTGTGTAATTCTGTAACTAAAACTGGGTTTTGTAAACACATTATATATGGCACAGTATGCTTGGTTTACCCTGTTGTATTAATCCAGTTACTGTAGTTTATACACCAGGGCTTATGTCTTAGTTCAGTGTGTGCTTTCAACCTTTGTTCATTACAAAGTAACACACTGTATGAGCTGAAATCAGTATAATTTCTTTCATGCTAGTATGAATTGTGTCCCACCCCCGCCCTTTTTTTGTAAAGTTAGATTTCTAGTTTTCAGTACCCTACATTGTATTGTTATTTGACTTACATCCAGGTCTATTTCAGAGGTCATAAGAAGGGCCTTAACCACAACCAATAATCATAACTTGTTTCAAGTACCGTTCAGATCTGAACTAATTTATGTTTAAGTTGCCAGTTGTTCTTCAAAAGGTTGACATGGGATACAGAAAATATCTAGAATGCAGAAACCTAGTTTCTTTGCTATTTGCTATGGTTTTTTAAAACCAGTTTGGGTACATATATTTTGGATTAGTCTTTTCATGTTCTATGCATTATGGAGCCCGTCTTGATTGGGCCTCTGCAAGTTTTGGTTGATTTTTTTCAAAGCTCTCTCTCCAGAAAATTTAGATTACGAATTGCTTTAGATTAGTTAACAGGACAGTCTGACAGTTCACCAGTACACTTGGTCTTTAAATTTTGGTATGGGTGGAAATCTAGTAGTAGTTAAATAGTAATTACGTGTGATCGGCCACAGAAAAACACTACTACTCTGCAGGTTGGTGAGACAGAGGGGCCTATTCTCTACAGCAGTAATGATGAAGTGTTTAGCTCACTTTTAATCTTTGATCTTCCATAGGCTGTACTGAAATCTCAATCTGGGTCAGGGATTATCAGAATACTACTCCCCCTCCCCCCTTTTTTGGACTTGAAGAAAAGAGACAGATGGGAAAAGAGAACAAATAAAGACTACAAATACATGAACTAAAAATGGGTAAAAGCAGATAACTGCTGCAGATTTTTCACAGATGAGATTACTACTTTTGTTTTGCATTGGTTTTGACTTTGTTGTTTCAAGGGTTGGTTTCTTGAGAATCCATTTCAAGTATTTAGAGAGACATTTGCAAATTGTTTTTTCTTTTGTTTTTATTAATTTTGTTTGGAAAATTGTTTATGTTTGTATTTCACTTTCGGATTTTCTTCCATGTTTTTTGCTGTTGAATTATTGACACTAATGTATGACAGTCTTCAACATGAGATCCTCTTCATTGCTTTATATGTATGAATGTAGATATGTATATTAACAACAATAAAGTGGGTCTCATGTTGAAGATAGGAATTAGGTGGACAATGCAGCCTGAAATGGGCAAAGGATGTCCTGGAACACCTTCCTGTCTCCCTGTAGAATTCTCTATTTAGAAGCTCAGCATAGGTAAATACATTTGGGTTCTAGATTCCTGCTGCATGGTGTTGCAGTATACACAGCACACAGTTTTACAAATTGCATTCATTTTTAACAACTTGTTTGCGAAACAGCTTTTTAGGTCATGAAAGTGATTTCAGCTACCTAATGGCATAACGTTTTTTTAAAGCTTGGAAGTAGTGCAATGAAGAGGAATGTAGTAAAAGAGAAGCATTATTGATGTAAAACAGATTTTTTTTTCCAGAAGCACCATCTGGGCATTTCACATTTGAAATATTTCTGCAAGCATATGTAAACTGGCAAGTGAAATTTAAATCAGATGCCAGATCATTACATTTGCCAATTCTAAATTTCAAGAAGCAAAGAGATGGTGTAGAATGGGCGTTGGTAGAAGTTACTGTGAACGTCCTTTCTATCTATGCTGCGAGAGAGCCCAGGATGGGTTGACTCCTTCCTATGACATCATAGCTGAGTCTGTACTAGGATATAAAAGCCAGCCCCCCGGAGAGACCCCAGCTTTGGCGAAGATACTTGACAGACTGAAAGGTGTCTCTGAAAGCCCAAAATAAATACAGAAATATGTCTTACCCTCTCTGGACAAATCAAGGGAGGGGCTGGGCTCTCTCGCAGCATAGATAGAAAGGGCGTTCATAGTAACTTCTACCAACGCCCATTCTCCTCCATGCTGCATTGAGAGCCCAGGATGGGACATACCAAAGCTTGCACGTCCACGGGCGGGTCCTTGTCTGGCTCATCACACCGACTGTGGAACCACTGGTTGAAGCACCCATCTGCCAAACGCTGCAGTTGCTGAGGCAAAAGCATCCAGATGGTAGTGTCTGATGAAAGGAGACGGGGATGTCCACGTGGCCGCATAACAAATCTCCTCCAAGGATGCTTGGGTCACCCAGGCAGCAGAAGTGGCCGCACTTCTGGTAGAGTGCGCCATCAGACCTCGGGGAACTGGAAGGCTGCAGCTTTGTAGGCCTGCTCAATGCAAGACCTGACCCACCTGTTAATAGTAGGAGAAGAGGCCTTGTGCCCCAAGTGAGAAGGGAAAAAGGAAACAAACAAGGCTTCCGACTTCCTGAAGGAGGAAGTGCGCTTAATGTATATTCTAAGAGCCCCTCTTACGTCTAGTGTGTGCCACTGCCGCTCTAAGTCATGGTGCGGGAGAGGACAGAAGTCAGGCAAAACAATGTCCTGGGACCTGTGAAACCAGGTGTTAACCTTAGGAATAAATGAGGGGTCCAGACGAGGAACAACCCTATCATCGTGAAAGGAACAAAGGTCCTGTCTGATGGAAAGAGCAGCAAGCTTGGAAACCCTCCTGGCAGAAGTGATGGCAACAAGAAACACTACCTTCAGAGTTGAAATGGAAAGACACTGTTCTAAAGGGTTCAAAGGGAGGCTTTGTAAGGGCATTAAGGACCAAATGAAGGTCCCAGGAAGGATACCTGTGAACCACCGGAGGGTGCAGGTTGGAAGCCCCTTTCAAAAACCTCCTGACTGAAGTGTGATGGGATAAGGAAGGAAGCGAACCCCATGAACGGACTGAGGAGAGGGCCACAACCTGCCTGCATAAGGTGTTGGGGGGGCCAAACCTTTCTCCAGCCCATGCTGAAGGAAGCTAAGAACTTCTGCCAACTGGGCTCCCTCCCTGAGGTACCATCGGGAAAAAGCCTTCCAGGTGGTATCATAGATGCACCTCTGAGAAGGTTTGCGAGAAGCCAGGATAGTGAGGATGACCCTTTCTGGAAGATCTAGCAGCTGCCGCTCAAGTGCCACATGGTCAGCTTGAACCACTGGGGCTCTGGGTGGAGGAGGGCCCCCTGGTGAAGGGAGATTAGATGGGCAGGGATCCTCCAAGGAGAAGCCACCGATAGGTTGACCAGGTCCTCAAACCAGGTCCTCCTTGGCCAATAGGGTGCCAGGAGGAGGAGCTCCGCACATTCCTCCAACATCTTCCAAATTACTGCCGGAATGATGGGAAGCGGGGGAAAGGCGTACAGGAGACCCTTGGGCCATCTGCACTGAAGAGCATTGTTCCCCTCCGCTCCCTGGCAAGGAAACCTGGTGAAGAATCTGGTGACTTGGGCATTTTGAAGAGTGGAGAAAAGATCCACCTCCGGTGTTCCGAATCTGAGGGAAAGATCCCTGAATAGAGACGGAGGAATGGACCATTCTGCCTGGTTGACTAGGCTCCTGCTGAGCCAGTCAGCCTGGGAGTTGTTGACCCCGGAGATGTGGTCCGCTGAGATCAATAACAGGTGTTTCTCTGCCCATAACCCCAGCCGTAGAGCCTCTGTCATGAGGGCTTTGGACCTCGTCCCCCCTTGCCAGTTGACATGAGCCTTTGTGGCCATGTTGTCCATAAGGACTAGAACATGAGAGCCGGTCACTGATTGCCTGAAATGCTTGAGAGCCAGAAAAATGGCTCTGAGCTCTAGCCAATTTATGGGAAGGGGTCTGTTCCGATCTGGACCAAACACCCTGAGCTATCTGGCCCTGCATATGGGAACGCCAACCCAGGAGGCTGGCATTGGTGGTTATCACTAGCCTGTCTGGGTCCCTGAACAGGAGTCCCCTCCAGATAGATGGGGAATGCCACCAATTGAGAGATCTCCGGATTTGTGGCAGGAGTGGGACCTTGATGGATGAGTGGCTGGTTCCTGCTCGTTGGTAGGGAAGCAGGAACCATTGGATGGCTTGGGAGTGGAGCCGAGCCCACGGGACGATGCCAATACAGGAAACCATCTTCCCCAGAAGTTTGGACAGCAGCAACAGGGGGACAATTTGATGTTGCTGGATCTGGCTGATGATCTCTGCAAGGCTCTTTCCACGAGCTGGGGACAGGAAAACCGGGCACGACATGGTATCGATGACTGCTCCCAAGTGTTGCAATTTGGTTGTAGGAGAGAGCTGGCTCTTTTTGGTGTTGATGGAAAATCCTTGGCTCTGGAGACATGACAGGGTAATTTACAGATCCAAATGGGTCGCAAGGATGGAAGAGGAAACGCTCTCTAAAATAGAATGCAGAGTCTGCATTTTAAACTGCCTGTATTTTACAAATTGGTTGAGAAATTTTAGATCAAGGATGGCTCGCCACCCCCCTGAGGCTTTGGGAACGATGAAAAGGCGAGAGTAAAGCCCACATCCCTGTTGAGACGGGGGAACAGGTTGAATAGCCCTGATTTCAAGAAGGTGCTGAATGGCCTGATTCATGAGGGCTTGCCTGGAAATGTCCCGAGACACAGGACAGATCAAAAAAAATTGGGGGGGTGGGGTTAGGAAGTCCAATTGTAACCCTGACCTAATAGTGCTGAGCACCCAGGCGTCCATCGTTGACTCCTCCCATTTGGAGGCAAAGAAGGCCAGGCGACCTCCGATGGGTGGGGAGAATGAGGGATTACTTAGAGCGACGGAAGGAATGCCCCCCTCCCCCCGAAAGGGCTGTTTACCAGTAGAAGGTTGTTGCCTGCCAGATGTTTCCGCCTGTTGGTCTTGGCGTTGGGAGTATGGCCTGTGAGAGCGGGGGAAGCGAGATGAGGTCTCCGCTTGAAAGGCAGGAGGGTGATAAGGAGCAGGGCGATAGTCGGCTTTCTTCCCAGAGGAAGAGAGAATTTTACGTTTATCTCTGGTTTCGATGAGGTAAGTTTCCAGAGCATCGCCAAAAAGCTTATCACCTGCAAAAGGAATTGAAGCCAGCTTCCATTTTTGGCATGACTCTGCCTGCCAATTTCGGAGCCATAAAAGTCTTCTTGCTGCTACAGAAGATGCCATGGCCTTGGATGCAAATTTGACGGAATTGAGAGTGGCATCCGCAGTGAATTCCGCCGCTGCAATAATCTTATTAAGATCTTGGTGAGACCGAAGGTCAGAAGCAGGCAATCTATTCTGGAGTTGGCGCAGCCACCGTATGGATGCCCTGGTGAAGAAGGATGCTGCTGTTGAAGCCCGAACAGCCCAAGCAGCAGCCTAGTGATTGCGCTTGAAGGTCTGTTCAGAATGTTTATCATCCGGTTTCAGGATATCTTCTGGCTCTGTGGGAGTGCCAGAAGATGAGAACGAGGCCAGAACTGGAATGTCAATAGAAGGCACTGCCAGGGCATTGTCCAGAGCTGCGCTGACATTGTAGAAATGCTTATCTAGAGAAGATGGGCGAGGACCTGCCAAAGGAGGAGCGCACTGTTCCTTAACCATGTCCAGGAACAAAATGGGAGAAGGCAAAACCTCTGCACGCACTACAGGCTTGGAGAAGAGTGAATCCCCTTGGCTAGAGGGATTTCCTTGTGGCTCGGGAGCCACTTCCTCTGGCAACAGCTTGGCAGTGACCAAGGCCTTGCTGAGTAATGGTCTGAAGAGAGTAGGTTTGAAGACCAATGCAGAGAATGTCTGCTCTGGGCGAGAAGCCTCTTCCTCTGAAAGATTTTGGTCAAAAATCTCACCCTCTTCACACTCTGAATGAGAGGAGTAACTGTGTTCAGATGGTGAAGGCCTTCCTTCCTCATCAACCTCCTCCCATTCTGGTAGAGAAGAATGGACGCTGAGGTCCTGAGGCCTGTGTAAATCAGGATGATGAGGCAAGGAACTTATAGATTGAGAAGGGAGAAGGGCCTGAACCCTTTCCAGAGGTTGAAGAATTTGCTTGAAGCCTTCAGCCAATCCCTGCCTAATGGCTGATGAGACTACATCTTGGATATGTGGAAGTGAAGGTGGCTTCAGGCCTAGACTGAGGAGAGGTTCATGGCCTGGAGGGAGGGGGAGGAGCATAGGGCACAGAAGCCTGTTGGAAATAAGGCCCAGATCTGCTTAAATCCTGAGGATCTGACTGTACAGCAAGAGCCTCAGGAGACCAGGATGGAGGATGGAAAGGCTCATAGATAACTTCTCCTCCCCTGGGAGGGCTTGGTTGGGGCCAACGAGTATCACCTGAAACATGCTGTAGTTGCACTCCCTTCTGTTGAATAGTTCTGTTGATCTGCCTCTCTAGAGCTGCATGTCTGCACTTCTCTGCCCTCAATTCAGCCTGAGTTGCCTTCTTAGGGGCTAGAACCTTACCCTTGATTTTTGAAGCCACCTCCCTCTGGACTGATTGGGTGCGTTGCCTACGTCTTTTTCTCCTATTGGGCTTAAGAGACTGTTCCATTGGTGGGGAAAGCTCTGCCAGAGCCTTATCTTGCTCCATTTGTAAAATAAAGGCTCTTGCGTTGGAAAGAAGCTGTTTAGAAATTTTTCTATTAAGCCCCTTAGGGTATAAATGGCCCCTGGGCTTACAAAATGGCCGCTCACCTCATGGTGGAAGGCTTGAATCCAAGATGGCCACTGACTACAGGAAAACAGGCTCCAAAATTGAAGAATCGCTCCTTAGGCTATACAGAGCCCCGAGCGAAGTCAGCAAGGGAAAAACACAGCAACCAGCTACACAATCAGCTGGGTTGAGCTCTTATCAGTTTGCCGATCGTGTTTACGATCCCTCCAAACTGCTGGCGTGGGGGAGGTCTGCAGATGCTGCCCAGCTTGCCTGCACAGAGCTCTGTAAAGCTGCTCCCAACGTTGCAGGAGAGAGAGAGAGAGGGAGGGAGGGAGGGAGGGAGGGAGGGAGGGACGGAGGGAGAGAGACCTCCTCTCCTCGGAGCTGCTTGAAGAGAGGAAAAAAGTACTGAAGATCGTTGGTGATTGCTATCTAACAGAACGCTTTCAGAGACACAGCTACTGACTGAAAGGAGCTGAGTCAAAAGCTGGGGTCTCTCCCGGGGGCTGGCTTTTATATCTTAGTACAGACTCAGCTATGACATCATAGGAAGGAGTCAACCCATCCTGGGCTCTCGATGCAGCATGGAGGAGAATACTGTCTTAATAGAAGAACTTAATCTTGTGAAAAACAGCCAGAGAAAATGCACCGCAACCTGAGGCTGGTTAGCCTGCAAAGGTGCACACTTTATTACTATTACTAAGACTCATATAATAAATCTTTTTCCCATTGATACACTTTTATATAAAACAATTATTTAAAAAAATACATGCTGAAGTTGTATTTCCCAAATTGATTGTATATGGGTTAAGCATTCTGGGTTATACTTTCTATTAATATGCCATTTCTTTTCTTGGACAACCAAAGTAGCAAAGTACATCTGGAGGGAACCAGTTTGGGAAAAGCTGCCTGAAAGAATAACATATCCTACTGTGAATACTTTTATTGTTGTTGCAGCAGTAGGGGAACTAAATTGTTTTACACCTTGGCAGATGATAGTATCTGCAGTAAAAAAAAAACCCTCATCTTTGTTACACCTTATTTGAGTGATTATGTTTTTACAGAGCATCCTGATTACTGAAAGTATCCATTGGGTGATAGATGAAAGGGAAACTTCCACCAAAGTCTTGGGATAGAATTGAAAGGTGATTTTAGATTATTCAAAGTAATTAATGAGAAGCTGTCCATGTGTATATTTTCTGTAAAAAATTGCAAGATCAATGGTGCATTGATCTATTGTAGATCTATCCTCTATAAATCATGCCAGGTTGTCTGTCAGGAATTTCCCAGTTTCAGCCAGTCCATCAGCAAAGCAGCATATAGTTAATAGGGTATACTCATTACTCAGTTAATAGGGTATACTCATTACTCAGAATGTAGGAGATGTATACCAAGGAATATCAGGAAAGAAGTCAATATTTTTTATAAAGGGTAGGGTTCGGTCACTTTCCTGTACTTCAGTTGATTTAGTATGGTAGTTTCAAGATCTCTCACTGAGGTACAATGGGGCATGGAGGATTACTATACCCAGTCTCATTGAAGAGGCTGGGAGATAAGGAAACAAGCTATAAAATGTGCTACAAATTCCTATTTGGTAGCTGGAATCCTAGCTTCCAATTGTTGGTCAATCAACTGGATTTTTATTGTGAAAAGTAACTTAATGTATCAGCCTTGAGGGCTATTTTTGTAATTCTCCCTTGACAGAAATGCATTCTTGGTCAAAACATCAAGGGATATCACTGGATCTTCTCCTAGCCCAAGGGGGAGATTTTAGGAATGATTTGGTGTTTATAAGATCTTGAAACACAACTAGAGCCTCTGTTGGCTTTAGGGTTGATAGCAGATGCTGCCAGAATTTGGAGAATTCATAGGGGACATTTAATCCTGTGGCTGATTTGAAAACCATGGCTCCCAACATTAGTTGAATGGGATAGTTACAGTCCAGGTGGAACAATAAATGCTCAATCTGGCTTTTAATGTGTCTTATTAAGTAAATCCCATGATGTTAACATAGAGTTGATGATGCATAACCTCTGGGTATCCCAATATGTGAATTTTCTCTCAGTAACATCATTCACAACACCCATTTAATCTGCAGAACTGAAGGCCCCTAAGTGCCGAGTGTTTCCAATTCCCTGGAAACTCTTTTATTATTATGGCTTGTTATTACCCATATATCCTTCAGAGAAGAAGAATAACAGAATAATGGGACAAGAGAGTTGGAAAACCATAAAGATCTTCTAGTCCTACTCTGCTCAAGCAAGATATCTTATACCATTTCAGATGAATCTCTTTCTAAAAATCTTCCACTGATGAAGCACCCATAACTTCTGAAGGCAAGCTGTTAACACTGATTAAGTGTTCTAACTGCCAGGAAATTTTCCTTCTTTCTAGTCTGGATCTCTTTCTAGTCTAGACCCAGGAGAGATCTAGTTTGGGTGTCGGCAACCCTTCGGGCAAACGTCTTCTCCCTCCTTCTCCTCTCGCGACTCTCTGGCCTGCTGTGGCAGGGTCGGGAGGGTGCGCACACATGGGAAGACGTTCAAGCGAGCGCCAAAGCACAGCAAAGGCACACGCAGAGCAGCCAGAGAAGAGTTGCTTAAGAAGAGTCTCCCCATGCATGTGCACCCTCCTGGCCCTACTACAGCCCACCAGAGGGTTGCAAGAGAAGGAGGGGAGGAGGAGGATTGCCTGAAGGGAAGCCTCCGTTGCGGCTGGTGATCATTCCTCAGCCAGCCAATATTTCCCCCCAAAAAGAAGAAATAAAAGGAGTAGCGGAGAGCCCCAAGGAGAGCTTGCTGGCTTGGTCCAGCCACGGCTTTCTGAGAGAGAGGGAGAGGGAGAGAGACAGACAGACACAGACATAGACATAGACACACACACACACACAGATACAGAGAGAGGGGAAGATAGGGAGAGGGGGAGAGAGATATACAGAGAGAGATACAGAGAGAGGGGGGGAGTGGGGAGAGAGATACAGAGAGTGGGGGAGAAGGGCAGTCTCTCAAATCCTTTTATGCTCCTGTCATCCCTCCTTCCCTCCATTGGTTGTTCGGTGTTGCTGCATTGAGGAGTGATGGCGGGAGGCACAAATGTGGATTCAGATTTGCCGTTTGCATCTGAGGTGGATGAGGAAGAGACGTCTCCAGAGGACAGCGAAGTGCGTGAGTCTACAGATGGGCTTGTGAGCAGAGAACCGCCATCTACTGGTGATACTGGGGATATTCTCAAGGATATACAAAGAGTTACTAGACCTAAACTACGCAGAGACATGGAAGGGGAGGCATGGAAAACTCTTTGGCCCTAGACAAGGGACGAAAGGAGGAGTGATTTGGAGCTCCAGGAGGAGTGTGGGGCACGAGGTATTCGTGGAAAAACCCCTGCCTTTTCACCTCTCAATGCTGGAGTTTTTGAGAAGTGGAGGGAAAGGAGGATAGTTGAAGAAGATGCCTGGAGTACCTCCACCTCCAGTTTGGGAGCCAGTACTATAGAACTATTGTGCATGAAGTATGGAGATCTAAGTATACAGGACCCCAGCCCAAAGAGTAGATGGGAGAAGTCAGGAGCTCGTATTGATGATACTTCCTATTTCAGTTCCATCCCTAGAGAAGGAAGAGAATGTAATAGTAAAAGGACTGGAAGTGACTTTACACTTGGGTTTGATGCATCATTAGCTGATGTAGTCGGGCCATCAGAACCCAGGACAGGAGGTACCAAGCATATGTCATCAAGTTTTGTTTGAGGGGATTCACCATCTCGCCGTATACAGCAGGAGGGTTCCTGGGGTCATCAGGGGATGTCTGGCCAGTGGCCACAATGCATGGTGTGGGGACCACCACCATTGCAAACTACATTTGACGGTAACCCAGACCGTATCACACTGTTCCTAAGCCAAGTTGTCAATCACCTAGAATTATATGCCTCTTGCTATCCATCACAATGGTCCATAGTGGTAGCTATCACGGGGGTTTTAACTGAGGATGCAGCGGACTGGGTCGCGGAATTACATAGTGAATGGGCCAGAGAATTGATAGATGTAAATCTTTTTTTGGACTCACTCTGCAATCATTTTGAGGACAGGTCTCACGTCCACCAAACTGAGGGAGCTATCATGGTGTTGAAGCAAGATGGGAGACCAGCAACTGAGTATATACAGGAATTCCGACGTTTAGCTGGGAAGTTAAGATTCTGGCCTGAGTGTCTGCTGCTCTGGGAATTCTGTGCTGGGTTGGATCATAGTTTAAGACAGGCTTGTCTATATAGAGGAGTCCCTCAACGATTGACAGAATGGTACAGAACTGCGGTTGAATTGGATGTTGGACTGAGGGAGTTCAGAACCAAGCCCAAACCAATCCGAAAAATCTATAAGCTGATCTTGGTGTTATGGGAGGTCGGAGCAGGCAAGGAGATGGTCCACCGGGTGGTAGGGGCTGACCGGCGATTAGGTGTTTCAGATATAACCTAATAGGACATAGGGCATTAGAATGCCCCAAGTTTGCCAATGAGTGTGTGAAAAAAACGGCAAAGGCACCTGTCGGAGCAGTGACAAAATTCAGCTTTAGGAAACAGGGAATTGGTGCTGAAAAATCACAAGGACTAACTCTAAAACTGAAGGGAGAAGCATCACCATCAAGACAACATCAATTGGAGGAACGGAGTCAACCCAGGGTTGTTTCAGGGTTGTATGATAGTGGTGAGGAAAGCCACGTCGATACTATGGTGAGTGCTCCAGTACGTCCTTTTGTGATACCAGTGGTATTGGAAGGCGTGAACACGGGACTGAGGGGTAGATATGGGGACTGATAGACAAGGGCTGTCAGGTGTCTTATTAGCCAACGAGTGGTGGATGAATTGAACTTACGGGTGGAACGGTTGCCTACGCCAATGAATTTCAAACAGGTGGATGGGTCCCTGCTTGGTGGATCCCCAGCAATGATGATGACTACTCCTGTTAAAGTAGAAATTGGAACTCATTGGGAACATCTATGGTTTATTGTTGTCCCACATATGTGCGAGGCACTGATATTTGGACTTGTATGGTTGGATAAGTGGGAGCCCACTATATGGTGGGAAGGTGGTTGCTGTCATTTACGACTTGTAGTAGGACCAAAAACCCCTCAGTCAGGTCCAGGGGAATCCACACTGAATACACGGAAAGAATTAGCAGCCACCATAGTTGAACACCCAAATCTCCCCGATCCGATTGAGTATCAGGATTTAGCAAAGGTATTCAGTGAAGAGGAGTGCAAAATCTTACCCGCACACCACAAAACGGACTGTGCTATAGAATTAATCCCAGGAGTGAAATTACCTAAGCCCCATATCTATGCTATGACTCCCAAGGAGATGGAGGAGATGAGGAATTATTTGGATAAAAACCTAGCTCGCAGTTTCATACAACCTGGAAGATCACATATAACAGCCCCGGTGTTATTTAGGGAGAAAAAGGATGGAACTTTGCTCTTGTGTGTGGATTTTAAAGTGCTTAATGCTGTATGTGTGGAAAATGTACATCCTCTACCATTAATTAGCGAATTATTGGCCACCTTAGCTACTGGAAAAGTCTTCACGAAGTTAGATCTGCGTGAAGCATATTACAGGGTATGTATCAAACAAGGAGACAAATGGAAAACTACCTTCAACTGTCCCCTGGGTAGTTTCCATTTGAAGGTGATGCTTTTTGGGTTTCAGGCTTCTCCCAATGGTATTCATGCAGCTAATCAATGAGGTACTGCATGAACATTTATATCAGGGAGTACTCATTTATTTAGACGACATCCTAATTTACACGCAGACTTTGGAAGAACATGTACAGTTAGTATGAAGTGTATTAAAAAATTTATTAGATGCTAAATTATATGTGAAATTGTCGAAATGTGAATTTTATGTAATAAATTAGATTATCTTGGGTATAGTATTTCCAGTGATGGTTGGGAAATGTATCCCAACAAGGTGACTGCTGTCTTGGAATGGGAAATCCCACAAACGTGTAAACAATTGCAGAGTTTCCTTGGCTTTGTGAATTTTTATAGGCAGTTTGTGCCCCAATTCACTAGCATTGAGTTGCCATTAATGCAACTGCTACAAACAAAGAATCAGAAAACAAAGCCAACACCCGGTCAAAAAATTGAGTGGTCCACAAAGTGTCAACAAGCATTTTACAATCTGAAGGCATTATTTTCCCAGGCACCAATTCTCACACATCCTGATCCCATGAAACAATATGTTGTTCAAGCAGATGCCAGCGACGTAGCTGTCGGCTCTGTCCTTTTACAACTAAATGAACAAGGAATGTTGCAACCCTGTGCTTATACTTCCCGTAAATTCACTCCAAGAGAGAGGAAGGGCAATTTGGAAAAAGGAAGCTTTTGCAGTGAAGTGGGCATTACATACATGGAGACATCTGTTAGAAGGCACAAAAGAAGTTTTTGAAGTTTGGACAGATCACAAGAATTTGGAGGCTTTACAAAAGCGCCCCCGTTTATCTCCCAAACAGGTTAGATGAGCTATGTATTTCAAGCGATTTAATTTTCATCTGTGCCACGTACCAGGGGGCCAAAATTTCATGGAGGATGCCCTGTCTCGTTTACCTCAATACAACATGATCTGAGACGTGATTGTTCAGCCTCTCATATCAGATACCATACCCAGAAACATGGGACAAGCCATACGATTAAAGGATGTAAAGCAGGATATGTTATGAGAAGCTACTCAAACAGATAGGATTATCAGTAATGCTGACTTGGGTTCCTATAGAGATAATTTGGCATGGAGAGGAAACAAGATTTATGTACCAGAGAAATGTAGGAATTATATTTTGGAAAAGTGTCATGATGACAAACAGGCCGGACATTTTGGGTTTTTAAAAACCTTGCCTTTAGCTCGATGACAATTTTGGTGGCCAAAGATGAGGCTCAACATAGAGAAGCATGTAAAAAAAAGTCATGTCTGTGCGATATCCAAACCAAGACTGGGTAAGCCATTAGGGTTGTTACAAACAGTATCTGAACCACAACATTTTATTGTGGAGTTACCAAACAGTAATGGTCATACAGTTATATGGACTATCATCGACTTATTCTCGAAACAGGCACATTTTGTACCTTGTAAGGGTTTACCATCAACTAAGACCTTAGCCAATATGTTTATACTACAGGTTTACTGATTACATGGAACCCCTTGACAAGTAATTTCTGATAGAGGAGTACAGTTCACTGCACAATTCTGGAGAACATTCCTCCGCTTGTTGGGGTCATCCCAGGGATTAAGTTCGGCCTATCATCCAAGCACAAATAGCGCAGCAGAAAAAGTGAATGCTATGGTAGAAAGATACTTAAGATCATATGTGTCTTACCTACAACAGGAATGGGTGGAATTGTTACCGTTTTCAGAAGTCACATATAATAACGCGGTATACAATAGTATAGGATACAGTCCATTTTATGTGGTGAATGACCTGGAATTTAGCCCATTACCGGATTTTACTTGTCACCCCAATGACCCAATCAGTGTCCAAGAATGGGCACAACGGGTACAGGCTAGTTGGGTACATGTCAGAAAAGCTCTGGATAAAACAGCGATGGATTATAAAACATATGCTGACAAGAAGTGGCAAGACCATAAACCTTTTCAGGTTGGAGATAGAGTATACCTTTCAACAAAATATATTAAGCTGAAATTGAACAGTAAGAAATTAGGACCCAAATACTTGGGCCCATTCTCAGTTACAAGAATCATTAACCCTGTCACGGTCGAGTTAAAGTTACTATCAATGTTGGGTCGTATATACCCAGTGTTTCATATCAGTTTATTGAAAACCATTGACTCCCAAAACGAAGCGCCTGAAATAGAAAAAAGAAACCACTGATCAAATACGGATCAAATTGAAATAGATAGAATTCTTGACTCCCTCAAAAGAAGGAATAATATCCAATATTTAGAACGCTGGAAAGGATATCCGGTCTCAGAGGCATCCTGGGTGAAGGCATCTTATGTATATGCAGATTGTTTAGTGCGTTGTTTCAATAATACATACCCTGACAAACCTGGGCCCACATTGTAATTAGATTAACTATCATAGATGTCACTAACACTGATGTTT
This sequence comes from Pseudonaja textilis, assembly GCF_049901715.1. Taxonomy (NCBI): domain Eukaryota; kingdom Metazoa; phylum Chordata; class Lepidosauria; order Squamata; family Elapidae; genus Pseudonaja; species Pseudonaja textilis. The sequence continues at coordinate 291,237,661 of NC_141990.1, read as the reverse complement.
TTACTGTGTTGCAGGCGGATTCCTGGTAGAGGGGGCCGCCTGTCACGTCCCCATGGCATGCTGGAGCCGTGACACTGAGCATTCCACTGCGTCTGAGTATTCTACCGCGGTAGGAAGCACCTGCCAGCCGACCGACACCGGGTCGGAATTGCCGATGGAGATGGACGACGAGTCCTGATGATGTCAGATGCTTAACCAGCACATGTTGCAGGCAGTTATCGGCAGAGCGATGAACATGCTGACCATTAAAATAATGACCTCAGGGGGTGAATATACACTGGGAGGGCACAGGGGAGTTGGTGGGATATGGAGAGTGTGCTGTGGCGAGGGTATGGTAAAGGCAGGTGGATAATTAACAGAAGAATGCATGGTATCGAGGATTACATAGTGACCGGAAAGTAAGCGTTAGCGTTCACTGGATGGTGGATAAACTTATTACATTATTATCTGGTGTATAAATACAGCTCTGGCTGCGACGTGCTCCAGAGCTGACTTTACTATCATTTTTTATGCTTGTTGTTACCCGAACCTGGAATAATATATGGACGAATAAAGACTTTTCTACTTGCAGTGGAGCTTTGTTTCCCTTTCTTTCTGGACTTCAGCTGAACAGCTGAGAGGCAGAGAGATATAGAGAGGGGAGAGATGGGGAGAGAGACATAGGGTTTTGTGGCTGGGTAGGTGTGGCTAGGGGATCATGTGACTGAGTGGGAGTGAGTGACATCGAGTTGGCCATGCCCACCCAGGTTTTATGGCTTCCGGTATTTTTTTCCCCTGTGGGAAACTGGTACAAATGGCTCTTTGAGTGCTTAAGGTTGCAGACCCCTGGTCTACTTTCATCCATTGTTGGATGATCTAATTTTCATCCATTGCTTCTTGTTCTATCTTCAGGTGCTTTTGAGAAAAGTTTGACCCCCTCTTCTTTGTGGCAGCTCCTTAGATATTGGAACATTGCTATTATGTTGCTTCTATTCCTTTTTTCATTAAACTATACATATCCAATCCTGTAGTCTTTCTTCATATGTTTTAGCTTCCAGTTCTCTAATCATTTTTATGCTGTTCTTTGCACGCTTTCTAGAATGCATCTGTTTTACATTGTAGTGACTAAAACTTGGTGCAATATTCCACATGTGGTCTTCCTAGACACTATAAAATGGTACTTGTGGTACTAACACAAGACATACTGGCCAAAGCAGGAGAAGAGTGCACATCACTAAAATCACCTGGCGCTATTTGGGCTAAATTTGAGTATTCCCAATGGATTTAGAGCTCTAGTTTTTCAGGTAATCCCAGAAGACATTGGTGAAGCAGAGCCAGGAAAGAGTTAAATAATAACAATGCTCATGAAATTTAGACTTTCTGGATAGATAAATTATTTAAAATATCGTAAGTTCAACAATAGAGTTGACTAAAATTTGTGTAGTTATAACATTTTAAAATGATAAATGATGTGGCCAAAAGTATGGGGTCCCTTTGACTTTTCCCAAATAATCCCAATTTGCTCTGAAATAAGTTGAAACTAACACACATAAATGTCATCCGTCATTCTTTGTTCCATAGTCTATAGAGCAGAGACTTTGCTTTTTCCTCCCTGGACATAGTTCCAAGAGAAAAACAAACCCCAGATTGAATTGAAGAATAGTTTCAATGATTGAGCAAGAAAATAAATCAGAAAAAATCCTGGCTAATTTCCAAAATCAAGATACCACAATATAAAGTTACACTATACATTTTCCATCTGTCTTAAAGTTAGCTTCTGTGGTGGAAGACCCCACTTTTGATAGACACAGTAGATCCACATTGAAGTTGACAGTTCTTCTGGGAGACTGATTTTTGGACAGACAAAATAAAATTAGAACTATTTAGTAAGTCACAGCAGATATGTTCAAAGAAGAAAAAAACAACACTTTTAAAGAAAATGCCATCTTAATGTGAAACATATAGAAAGTTCTATAATGTTATGAGGTTGTTTTGTTGCCTCTGGTACTGAGTTCCTTGAATCTGTGCTAGATACAACGAAATCAGAAGTTATCAAAGCATTCTGGAGCGAAATATAATACCTAGTACTAGAAAGCTGTGTCTCAGTTTCTGGTCATGCGCCCACTAGCAACATAATGACCCAAAACGTACATTTAAGAGAAGCCAAAAATGGTTGAAAACCAACATTGGATTGTTTTAATGTGGCTTGTTATAAATTCTGATTTGGATCCAATAGACCAATTATGAAAAGGGCTGAAACTTACTGTTGGGAAAAGGAATCGTCTGAACATAAGAAAGCTGAAATAATTTGCTCAAGAATGGGTCGAATTGCCAGATGAGAAGTGAAGTCTCCTTCAAAGCTGCAGAAAGCATTTGATTGTAGTTATTGCCTCAAAAGGATGTGCTACAAAATATTAGGTTAGGTTTATCAATAATTATGTGTCCATGCCATTGGTTTTTTTGTTTACAAGAAAGTTACATAATACTGATGATTTATATCCCAACTTTTTACCTAGCAGGTGTTCAATAATATTTTTCCATAATACAGGAATGTATTATAGTAATGATATAAGAGGATATTTGTTAATGCATAATACATATATTTTTAGCCCATTTGTATGATATATCTTTGTATATGTGCAGTTGAGATTGTTAGAATGTATGCAATTTAAGTTATCTTTGTTTTGAAGATAAAGAAGCCAGTTCTTGTCATCTCTATTTCTAAATTCCAATTTCATTTTGGATTTGAGGAGACCTTAGCTGGCTTTCAGACTTGAAAACATTGCTTGGAAATTACTTTACTGCCGTTTTTCCTCCAAGCTATGCTTTCTAATTCTGTGATACAAAAAAAAACTATTTTGATTTTGTTCAAAACTAGAAAATAGGATATGTATGCCAGGGAGACAATACAAAAGTAGACAATGTATTCATAATTGCCGAATCATGATTTAGTTATTAGGAACTTTTGAATGTGTGTGCGTGCCTTTGAATCAGTTTTTACCTCCCAGTGACCACCTGAAGAAGTCCTTGCAGTTTTCTTAGCAAGATTTTATGAACTGGTTTTCAATTGCCTCCTTCCTAGGGCTGAGTTATTGGCCCAAGATCTTTAGGCTTCATGCCTAAAATTGGACTAGAATTAACAGTCACCCAGTTTATAGCCTGATGCCTTGACCACTATACCAAACTGAATTACATTATGAACTTGTTATATTTGCTTTAGTCAAATCTCACTGGGTCTTTGTTTCCAGTCCCAGTTTAAGATACAAGTATTAAACAGCAATAGTTATCATGAATGGAAACCCTGGTGCTTGATGGAATGCATATTCTATATTTTCACATCCATTTCCCAAGATTATATTTAGAATCATGGTTTTAGTATTGTTTTGTGCTTAGGTACAAAAAATGACTACCCAGATGCAGGCCTTATAGTTTACCACCCTGAGTTGCTAGTTCAATATAGGCGACTGTATAAATTAAATAAATAAATTACAAAATTAATATCTCTCCAGGGACATATAGAAATATATCCAAAATTAATTAATTTGAAAACAAGAATCATTAGTTAATATAGGTAAAAGTAAAGGTTCCCCCCACACATATGTAGTAGTCGTTTCTGGCTTAGGAGGTGGTGCTCATTTCGGTTACAAAGCCGAAGAGCCAGCGCTGTCCAAAGACGTCTCTGTGGTCATTTGGCCAGCATGACTAAATGCCAAAGGCGGGCAGAATGCTGTTACCTTCTCACCAAAGTGGTCCCTATTTTTCTACTTGCATTTTTACATGCTTTTGAACTGCTAGGTTGGCAGAAGCTGGAACAAGTAATAGGAGCTCACTCTATTACATGGTGTTAGGGATTTAAACTGCGGAACTACCGACCTTTCTGATCGACAAGCTCAGCGTCTTAGCCACTGAACCACCACTAATGTGCTAAATATCAATAGAAACATTACAAATATTCCAGCTAATGTTTTTATTGATCTTATTATATATAATACAATTTATTCATTTTAATAAATCTAATTTTTTGTTTGTTTGTGTGTATGGTGTAAGTTGCCATGGGAATATCTAAATTAGAAGAGCAGCATCAATAATTTAAAAATAAATGTACAATTGAGCTAGATACCCTTCTGATATTTGTGGTTAGTTTACTTTTAATGTATGTACACCAATGGTTTGTTCAGCAGACCATGGTTATTAAAATCATGGATTAGAATTAACTCTAAATGCAGCCAATTAGACAAGCTTAAGATTAAAATTTATGCTTTACGTCAGTGGTTCTCAACCTGTTCGCAGAGTTAAGTCTTGGTGGTCCGTGACCACAAAGAATATTTAAAGGGGTTCCATGGTGAAGAAAAGGTTGAGAACCACTGTGCTCTGAACTTTTTCTTGAATTATTATATAATATTGCAAACAGTGCTATTTGTATATTGCAGTGTTATAAGCTATAGTCCAGATGGTATCCAACATGCTGATGTTTTAAAAGCAGCTGATATAACGAGGGGAAAGGAAAGAGTTGTCAGATTAAAAGGATCATCAATAAATAACATGTTGGGTTGGGCTCATGCAGTATTGTCCCCATCCTCATATCAATGGGTACCAGATCTAGGATAAACCATATATGTATATGTGTGTGTGTATATATATCTGTATCTATATCTCACATATACATATATACATACATCATACATACATACATACACACATGCACACACACACACGCACACACACACACACACACACACACACACACACATGTTCGGGTCTTTTCCTGTGTAAGATTAAGAGTATCTTGGCGACGTTTCGGCGAGGTCCCACTCGCCATCCTCAGGCTGGTGCTTTCGGCTTTGTGCCAGTGCAAACAGTATGTGATTGGAGCTGCCGTCTCTATAAAGACGGGGGCTGGTGTGCTGGGCTGGTTGGCTGCGCTGCTGCCTCTTGATTGGTTGATGGGGTTGATGTTGGTATAATGGACTGTGTGATGGCCTGGTGAGTTTTGTTGTGGAGGTATCCTGGATCTTGTGCTGTAATCTCCTGGGTCTTTTGTTTTGTAGTGATCTTTTTTCCATTAGCCTCTCGTGTTTTAACGGCTTGGGTAATGGGTTGTGTGATGGGCTTGTGAGTTCTTTTGTTGTGGTATCCTGGGTCCTGTGTTGTAATCTCCTGGGTCGTTTGTGTTTTGATCTCTTTTCCATTAGCCGCCTGTCTAGTAACGGCTTGGGTAATGGGTTGTGTGATGACCTTGTGAGACTTATTGCTGTGGTATCCTTGGTCTTGTGCTGTGATATCCTGGTTCATTTGCTGTGTTGCAACTTCTTGAGTTCTTGTGGTGTAATTTCCTGAGTTTTCTGATGTGATATCCTGAGCGGGTGGCTGTGATGTAGCATTCTGGGTTTTAGTCTGGCGTCGAGTTTGGGGTCTGGGTCTGTGTTCTTGGCACGTGTCAACTTGTTTGGTTTTGGGGTTGGGGTGTGTGACAGCTGGCGAAGCAGCCGTGGTCTGTTTTCTAGATGGTGGTTGTCCTTCGTTTATAGGATGGGCTTGGGCCTGGGTCTGATGAGGGGGGTTGGCGGTGATGTCCTGTGTTGTTTTGGGTCTGGTGTTGGTTTTCGTGGCTGGGACTTGTTTGTTGGTGAGGGCTAGCTTCCAGATGTCTGGTAGGCGGGAGGTATCGTCCCGTCTATTCATGTTATGGGGGTGTTTCTCTATCTCGATGGCTTCCCTGATTATTCTATTGCTGGAGTGTTCAGTGTTGGATAGTAATTTATATCCAACTTCCTCACACACCTCAACAGCCTACACCTCAAAATACAATTCACCATGGAAACAGAAGCTAACAATCAACTTCCCTTCCTAGATGTCTTAGTATACAGAAAATCCAATGGCTCCCTAGGACATACCATCTAGCAGACGAAAACACATACAAACCGCTATCTACATGCACTCTCACACCACCACCCAGCACAGATCAATTCTGTAGCCGAGACACTCATCTCCAGAACAAAATGCGTAGCCGACGAACAACACCTAAAAACCGAACTACACGCTCTCACTAACATACTAACAGTCAATGGATTCCAAAGAAAGATTACCCACCTAATTCAAAAAGAAACCCCAAGCAAAATCTAAGACAGAGAACAAGAGAACGGCAAAGCCCTCCTCCCATATATAAAAGGCACTACAGACAAAATCAGCAAGATCCTTCAAAAACACAACATTAAGACAGGATTCTGCACAAGAAGAAGAAAAACCACCATCCTAAGAAACCCTAAAGACAGAATCGAGTTAGAAAAGCAAGGAGTATACCAAATCCCCTGCACCGCCTGCCCCACCACATACATTGGACAAACCAACAGAAGAATAAGTGCACGCATTGAAGAACACAAGAACTCAATCAAAAAGAAGAACCGACCTCTTCCCTGGTCCAACACCTCAAAGCCACAGGACATGAGATTGACTTTAAAAATACCAGAACTATCGCCAAAACTGAACACTTCAACAACAGAATAATCAGAGAAGCCATAGAGATAGAAAAAACGCCCACACAGCATGAGTAAACGAGATGATACCTCCCACCTACCAGCCATTTGGAAACCTGCCCTAATTAACAAATGAGTACTTAACATGAAGAATGACACCAGACCCACACCCACGAGGGCCACACAAGATGCTACCACCAAACTTCCACGTAGAAAGCAGACTCATACCCACACAGATGATGAGACATGACCACGGACCAGAAGCCGTACTGCAGCTGCACCCAAACTGATAACAGTCTTAAATACGTTTATCTACCCAAGTTTATTTAGATTATTACTTTTGGAGCTATGGTACTAATCAGACAGTGCAGAAAGTTGATAAGGTTATGGTAAAGAATGGGATTAATGTCTTCTGGCTGTACAATCAAAACTATTTCATTGATGGTTAGTGTTCAAAACCACTGTCTCCAATTTTCTTTTAGAATATCCACAACAGAAGTTCAATCTGAGAAGTTTATTCATTATCCATCCGGACTGTGATTCTCCGCCCCCTGCTAAACAACTTGTGGAGAAAGAGAATTTCCCCCCAAATTAGGGAAGTAGTTTGATGTAGCGATTAAGGTGCTAGCCTAGAAACTAGAAGATTGTGAGTTCTAGTCCCACTGTAGGCATGGAAAATGCCTGGGTGACTGTGTCAGCCACCATTTCTCAACCCAACCCACTTCGGGTGATTGTTGTGGGGAAGATAGGAGGAGGAAGGAGTATTGGTATGCTCGCCACTTTAAGTTGTATATCTTTTTTAAAAGGCAGGATAAAAATCTAAACAAGAAGAGCTATTACCATTTTTAATATCAAATAGCATTTGTATCTCCTAAACATTAGCAATGAAGTGCAGCAGGATTTTCTCTGAAATTTATGTCAAAGAATGAGATCTGCTTTCTTTTATGAGCAGGAAGAAATATTCTCGGTGTTCTGAGAAATGTGAAAAATATATTATTTTAAAATTATGATTTTTTTGTATTATCCTCTGCAGAGTATTGGCAAGGGGTCTTTGTGGTGTATAGACCCAGAATATAGACAAAATCTTATCCAGGCTTTGAAAAAGACACCCTATCACCCATATTCCCATGTGTTCAGCACACCTCCAGCATCTCCTCAGGCATATCAAAGGTAAGAAAACTTGAATATATCTTTATATGAACATGGCAAAGTCTGTAAATCAGCTATGTACTGACTTCAGGTTTGCAAGTGAATTCATCTGTTCAAATATGTTAAATCTAGAAGGAATGCATACATGCAATTTTTAAATAAGTAAAATTTAACTAATGTATGATAAGTGGCCGAAGTAGAAATGAGCAACCTGCATCCAATAAATGGCATGTAATCCTCAGACTGATAATTTATTTCCTTCTTTAGTGTTCACTACTGCAAAATCAAGAATCAGATCAATTTTTTAAAATATTTAGCGGTTACCTTACCATATAAGCCTTAGAATGTATTTAAAAGAATAAAATAGCTATTGGCCTCACAATTCTAAGATACCTCTGTTCAAAAAGTAGGGAAAAAACTAGGAAAGTACTGCCCTGCTTGTCCCAAAGGTGCCTTTTCAAAAAAACAACTGGACTTTGTTTTTCCTTGAAGACGTTTTGTATTCTCATCCTCATCCAAGAAGCTTCTTGGATAAGAATGCAGAACATCTTCAAGGAAAAAAAAATCTAGTTGCCATTAAAAAAACAAACATCTTTGGGACAACCATGACCTGGATTACTAAGAATCTCCATAGACATACTGTCCTGCTTATGACAACTTCTTAGACATAATTAAAAAAAAAATGCTGGGGCTTGCAGTCATATCAAGGTTATTCCCACCAATTGATGTTCAGAGTAAGGCTTATTCAGCATTTTTCTTTGAGTGTATCAAACTACCTGAATACATTGAGTGGTCCTCTCAAAACTACATGATAATCAACAAAAACTAGAGCCTGCCAATCCCAGTCATATATGGTTGCATTAATTATAAAAAAGGTAGGTCCCCACCTGTTGCCAATCCATAGGTATTCTTACAGCCCTACTTTGTACTATAGAATTTCTTACCAGTTTTGATGAAAATCACATGTCCACTTCAATTAATTACTCTATGTTGCACTGCTTCTGTAATTATTATCAAAAATCTCTGTACTTGTGTTAGAAGCTGTGAAGTATAAGAAAAGATTCCAGCTTTTCATGTAATGCTTTCATGAGTGGATAGATTGCTGCCGAATCTTTCTCTCTAATGCTATGTTTGGAAGATTGCCTCATTATAAACTTTGGCTTCCAGGTGATGAAAGTATGTGTTTTGTTTTGTTTTTAAACTGCTGCTGTTGTGGTTACCTGCTCTGCAAAGCAAATGTGAGCAATTATGTTAGTTGCCATAGTGCTTTTCTGTTTGGTAAAAGGGTCAGTCAGGTCTGGTAACTTTAAAATAGCAGGAAATAAAAAACCTTCATGGATCAGTTTGTCGTTTTGTTCTACTGCAGTGGAAAAAAGGTATGGCAGATGTAAAACCTGCCACATTTCAAATCTGCTTGAAAATATGTGATTTGTTATAGGAAGTTTGGAATCCATAATTGCTGTAGCACTTAGCATGATGTTAGATAGTTATGAATAATAAATGTTTTGTGAAAACTGTATAAAATAGAGCCATGGCTTCATTTTTTTCTTGAGCCCAGACATCAGTTACACAAATGATTGTCTGATAGCAATTTTTGAATGCTTACTAAGATTGAGATTTGGGGGTTCAGTTACACCCTTCAGTTATAATATTCCTTTAAGAAGTGGCAACTTGCAATGTAATTTCATTCTGGTAACTCTAATAAAGTGCCTGAGCATCTCTGCTGAGCCGTGCGTTCCATCACATGGCCCAAACAATCAATCTTCAGGCAGAGATTGGGAAGAACAGCTGGGCTTTTGCAGGCAACGGCTGTATGTCTGCCCTTGCTAGGCGATTAGCGTGATGGTAACCATAGTAACTAGAAGGCCTCCATAGCAACGCATAGCTGAGACAGGTGCAGTTACATCACAAGGCTGTTTGTTGCCTGGCAAAAGGACAGGCCATTAGTACTAAGACATGCACTGTTGCCTTGGTAACAGATAACCTTACATAGAAACTACAGTGGGTTTGAACATTTTATCATCCTGATTAAAAAAAAAGGTGGGGGAGACATTTCATTTTCTTTTCCTTATTTTTAATTTGATTATTAAGAACTCCTTATGTATGGTCATTTGAAGTTACAAAATGTTTTGTTGTAGTAAAAAATGAAAGAATAAAGAACAGCAATTGAAAGTTTTATATTCAAGTGATTATAACTTAAACGTATTATAACTATAATCTACAGTGTCTTCCTGATCAATGAATTCCATAAAAAAAAAAAACATTTGGTTTATGGTTCATTCTGTATTATTCATGTATGAATTAGGAAGCAGATTCGTTCTCCAAATGTGCTGGAATACAATTCAATAATTCAACTAAATCCAGAAATTCACTGGCTTGCTTGGAATTTTGGTAATTATAAGCTGCTGCTGCAGCATTTGGAGGGAACCAGATTGGAGGAAGGCTGAGCTAGTTAAATATTTTGCAAGCATACTGGGTCACATTATATGCTTCAGCAACAATAACCCTCTTCTGCAAAGCTCTTGTTATATGTGCCATTCAAATATTTATTTTGATTTTTTCCCCCCATTAAGTGAAGAATACAATTGGGCATGCGAGAAAGCTTCAGATAGTCTACAATGAAGGGCCATTTTGTCTTTGCCAGCGTATTGTAGATATCATATTTGGTGTAATCTCAGTTCTTGGATGCAATAGTGCAATGTTGGTGAACCTTTTTGTTCTGGTGTGCCAAAAGTGTGTGTGCCAGCACCCACAGTGCAATGCGCCCCATCCCACTGCGCATGCATGCGCAACATTCCCCTTACCTGCACTACGCATGGGTGTGCCACCCAGTTGATTTTCAGCCTGTTTGAAGCCTTTTTCGCCCTCCCGGAGGCTCGAGGGAAGCCTCTGTAGCCTTGGGAGGCCGAAAAATGGGCCTTTGGAAATACCGGAAATGCCTGCTTTCAGCCTCTGGAAGGCCTCTGGAGCTCGGGGTAAGCTGTTTTTGCCCTCCCAGTGGCTCGAGGGAAGTCTCTGCAGCCTTTGGAAGCCAAAAAATGGGCCCAAAATGGGCCCATTTTTCAGTCTCCTGGGGCTGCAGAGGCTTCCCTCGAGCCTCTGTGAGCCAAAAACTGCCTCAAATGGGCAGGAAATCAGCTGGGAGGCGTGCGCATGAGTAGTGCAGGTAAGTTTTGCTGGGACTCACATGCCCACACAAATGGCTGTGCGTGCCACCTGTGCCATAGATTCACCATCATGGCAATAGTGTAACAGTAATGGTTTAGAAACAGTGTATTCCCTCCCTTATCCTACTTGTTCTGAATGTTGTTGTTGCATTCCACTTTTTGTATGGGAAAAGAAGATAATTTGAACAATGTGACTCTCTCCATACAGAGGTTTTCTATGTTTATTTGACTAGGTTTGACAGTAGGTTTCAAAACAGTTTTTTAATTTGTTTCAGAATTACTATCATTGAGACAATTGACATAATGCATTTTATGTCAAAGCAAATACAGCTTTAAAGTTTTTCTGTGATACAAATAAGCTTACGTACCAACATATTTACATTCTTAAAGAAAACAATGTGATTAAAATCAGTTCAGTTAAGGGATATTTGTTGATGCATTAACCAAACATTAAATTATTGCTTGAAGTTTCTTGGCCAGGCAGATCTGTGGAAATAAAATGTATCAAGTCTGGGTGAAGTTGTCGCTATTCAAGTGGTACCAAAGAGCAAACAGGGACAAGGGTTCTACTCAAACCTGTTTGTTGTACAGAAAACGTCGGGGTGGGTGGGAGGTGGAGATCAATTCTAGATCTCAAATTACTAAACAGACACATAGTGTGCAAAAGATTCAAGATGCAATACCTACAGTCTATACTAGGGAGCATCCGAGAGGGGAATGTCCTATCATCAGTAGACCTTACTTGCACATACCAATTACCAAGAGGCACCGAAAGTTCCTGCAGTTTTGTTATACAGGAAGTCACTACCAATACAGAGCTCTACCATTCAGCCTGTCCTCAGCACCAAGGACATTCACCAAGGTACTGGCAGTGGTAGCAGCTTATATCAGGACAAAACCCATACACGACATATTAATACATTCAACATCGACTCTAAGAGCAAAGAGAGACTTAGAAACCACAATACAGACATTACAGGAACATAGATTTTCGGTGAACTTTGAAAAGAGCCACCCAGAACCGACAAGGTGGCTAGAACATTTAGGAGCAGTAATAGACACCAGCTCCTGTGAGGTTTACCTATCACAGGAATGACACAACAGCAAAAGATCCTTGATAAGTCAGGTGGTCACAGCCCATGGGTGACCCTGGACCTACTGTCACATAGGGAAGATGATATTGTGCATCTCAATAGTACCTTGGGCCAGACTGCATGCAAGAACCTTACAGTGGTTCCTATTACCTTACCAGAGAGCAGGCAAGGGCAATGCAGAGACCAAGGTGTGGATCCCTCCCAGAGTGAAGCAGTCACTCCAGTGGTGGAGGTTGCAGGCCATGATCAGGGGATGTGGGTTCAAGGAACCCACCTGACTGACCATCACAACAGATGCAAGTTTAGTAGGCTGGGGGGGCCCACTGTCAGAACCAAATTACACAGGGAGAGTGGTCTCAGACAGACCTCAAGAACAACATCAACTGGTTAGAGCTCAGGGCAACTCACCTGACCCTAAGGTCTTTCAAGTCAGGAATAGTGGGACAACACGTGTTAATCCTAATGGACAATGTGACCGCAAAGATGCATATCAACAGGTAGGGAGGCACTCAATCCCTAGCACTCATACAAGAAGCAGAACGATGGGGCTGCTGGGCGGAGATACATCTATCAATCAGAGCAGAACTTATATCGGGAGTGGAGAACACTCAGGCAGATTGGCTCAGCAGAACAACGGTCGACCACTCAGAGTGGCACCTACACCTAGACTTGTTCAGGGAACTGTCACACAGATTAGGCAAACCAGTCCTGGATCTGTTAGCGTCTATAGCAAATGGACAACTCCTGAGATTCTACTTGAGATTTCCAACACCGGCGGCGGAAGGGACCAATGCGCTCTGAGGAGCATGGCCTAGGGGGCTGCTTTATGCATTTTCCCCACTTCTGTTAGTACCAAAGGTAATCAAGAGAGTGATAGAGGAAGGGGCAGAGATTTTACTTGGAGCACCTCACTGGCCCAGGAGGTCTTGGTACGCAGATCTACTAGATCTGTCGGTATCCATACCATGGAGGATTCCCCCAGACAAGGTAGAGCAGAACCAGGGAGCAATACAATACCTGGAGTCACAGTGGCTCCAACTAACCGTATTGCACTTGAGAGGGCCACACTAAAGCAATTAGAATATTCAGCCAACACTCCAGGCGGCCATTGACTTATAGAATTTATGATGCTACTAGAGAGCATTTGGAACCTGGTGTTCCAAGAGGCAGATAGACCCAATTACAGTGTTAGTTACACAAGTGCTGGACTTTCTCCAGGAAGGCCTGGAAAAGGGTCTAACTCCTAACACCTTACGGAGGCAGGTAGCAGCGATAGCATCAGTATTGGGTTGTAGGACATCGGAGTCCCTCACACAACATCCCCTGATCTGTATGTTCATCAAGGGAGCAACAAATCTAAAACCACCAAGTGATACACAGGTACCCCACTTGGGACTTGACAAGGGTGCTGAGGGCGCTCATGACAAAGCCCTTTGAACCACTGAGGTCAGTGGGATTGCCCTCACTCACCCTTAAGGTGGATTTCCTAGTAGCCATAACATCAGCCAGAAGAATATCGGAATTAGCAGCATTATCTGTGAGGGAGGACCTCTGTATAGTCCACCCTAACAGGGTAGTATTAAGATTGGATCTGACCTTTATCCCAAAGGTCAATTCTGCGTTCCATAGAGCACAGAAGTTGGTACTACCAGACTTCTGTCTGGAACCGGTCCATAGCCTAGAAAAGAAGTGGCACGCCTTAGACGTGAAGAGGGCAATACGCATTTATATTAAGAGAACAAGGCCCATTAGAAAGACGGAAGCATTGTTCATTTCATTTAGACTGAGTTCATTAGGACAAAAGGTTTCACCATCAACCATAGGCAGATGAATCAGGACATGTATTACAAGGGCTTACAAAAGCCAATCTTTACAGCTGCCAGGTAAAATAACAGCACACTCAACCAGGAGTGCAGCCACATCAGTGGCATGGAACACACAAGCCTCGATTGAGAAGATCTGTAGGGCAGCGACGTGGGCATCACCATCTCCATCAGAAACTATGAGCTGGCTATATTCGCATCAGCAGAAGCATCTTTTGGAAGAAGGGTTTTGCAGAGAGTTCACATGGAGATGGGGGCTCAGGACAAGGAGTTGGTCCACCCTCAGGACTATTACCTTGGGTATGTCCCATGCTTTGGATTCTCCAACCTGTACAACTGAGAAAGAGCGTTGGTCTTTCCTGAAATGCACCTTCTAGTTGTATGGGAGGAGAATCCAAATCCCACCCTTAGATAGTTTGTCCCAAGCTCAGAACGGTCAAGAACGAGCACCAAAGAACTCTCCAAGTCAATCATCAGCCTTCATCAAAAACTGGGCATGTGCAGTGGAAAGGGGACTGGACTAAACTTTGATTGCCTCCGTCTTCAAGCAGGGAAGCAGGAGGCAACCCATGCTTTGGATTCTCCTCCCGTACAACTAGAAGATGCGTTTTAGGTAAGACCAAAGCTCTTTTCAACTCTTCCTAGTTCAATACAAGATAAACACACTCCAGCCTCAACTTTTTGCTTTTACACATTAATATATAACCAGCCATTTCTATAACACCAAATCTCTCTAATCAACAAAACCAAAATAAGAGTTTCATTTTTTTTCCTTCAAAGTACAAATTCCAGAAGTGATACCCAAATAAGAACACATTTTCCTCTTTAAATAAAATAATCAAGTTAACCATTGCTGCTTTATCTTCCTTGCTTATGGAAATAATGTGTATTTCTATTTACACCTAGTAATCTTTATAAACAGTCACCCCTTTTATTTCACAAAGTTTATTATATTCTTTCAAATTCTTTCATGGCTCTTTTGTAGCTCCCCAATCCTTCACAATTAAATACTGTAGATTTTGTAGTTTTAGGTACCCCATTAAATACTTTCTCCCACCTCTGCAAAGCTTGGGGCTCCTCCAAATTAGTTGAGTCCATCTTGATATGTGCTATTTTGGATATTTAATAAACAGTATTTGAGGTTGGTATAAGTGATAGCAATTCTGTATTGTCCATGTCTCAGTAATCACTTTACTTTTATGACTGTAGTGACATTTGAGTGCTAGTGTAGAAAATATTACCTAACTTCTAGCTGATACTTGTTGCAGTGAATATACACTGCTCAAAAAAATAAAGGGAACACTTAAATAACACAATATAACTTCAAGTCAATCACACTTCTGTGAAATCAAACTGTCCACTTAGGTAGCAACACTGATTGACAATCAATTTCACATGCTGTTGTGCAAATGGAATAGACAACAGGTGGAAAGCATTGGCAGTTAGCAAGACATCCCCAATAAAGGAATGGTTCTGTGGGTGGTGACCACTTCTCAGTTCCTATGCTTTTTGGCTGATAGTTTGGTCACTTTTGAATGTTGGTGGTGCTGTCACTCTAGTAGTAGCATGAGACGGAGTCTACAACCCACACAAGTGGTTCAGGTAGTGCAGCTCATCCAGGATGGCACATCAGTGCAAACTGTGGCAAGAAGGTTTGCTGTGTCTGTCAGTATAGTGTCCAGAGCATGGAAGCGCTACCAGGAGACAGGCCAGTACATCGGGAGATGTGGAAGAGGCCATAGGAGGGCAACAACCCAGCATCAAGACCGCTACCTCCGCCTTTGTTGAAGGAGGGACAGGAGGAGCACTACCAGAGCCCTGCAAAATGACCTCCAGCGGGCCACAAATGTGCATATGGCTGCTCAAACAGTCAGAAACAGACTCCATGAGGGTGGTATGAGGGCCCGACGTCCACAGGTGAGGGTTGTGCTTACAGCCCAACACCGTGCAGGACATTTGGCATTTGCCAGAGAACACCAAGATTGGCAAATTCGCCACTGACGCCCTGTGCTCTTCACAGATGAAAGCAGGTTCACACTGAGCACATGTGACAGACGTGACAGGGTCTGGAGACACCATGGAGAACGTTCTGCTGCCTGCAACATCCTCCAACATGACTGGTTTGGCAGTGGGTCACTAATGGTGTGGGGTGGCATTTCTTTAGGGGGCCATACAGCCTTCCATGTGCTCGCCAGAGGTAGCCTGACTGCCATTAGGTACCGAGATGAGATTCTCAGACCCCTTGTGAGACGATATGCTGGTGCAGTTGGCCCTGGGTTCCTCCTAATGCAAGACAATGCTAGACCTCATGTGGCTGGAGTGTGTCAGCAGTTCCTGCAAGACAAAGGCATTGATGCTATGGACTGGCCCACCCATTCCCCAGACCTGAATCCAATTGAGCACATCTGGGACATCATGTCTTGCTCCATCCAGCAAAACCATGTTGCACCACAGACTGTCGAGGAGTTGGGGGGTGCTTTAGTCCAGGTGTGGGAGGAGATCCCTCAGGAGACCATCCGCCACCTCATCAGGAGTATGCCCAGGCGTTGTAGGGAGGTCATGAGTGTAACTCCAAATCCAGACCTCCATGGGTTGCTAAATTTGATTTCCATTGCTAATTTTTGTGTGAGTTTGTTTTCAGCACATTCAACTATGTAATGAACGAAGTATTTAATAAGAATATTTCATTTATTCAGATCTAGGATGTCTTATTTTTATGTTCCCTTTATTTTTTTTAGCAGTGTATATTAAACTAATAGATAACATTCCACTTTGATGTTTAAATTTATAGAAAAAATATAGCCTTTAAAGAACTGGAATAATAGTTTATTAAACAACTGAAGTGAACTTTTTTTCTATAAGAAAAATGAAAATAAAGATGTAGCTTTTTTACCTGGATTGAAATTATTTTCATTTGTTTCTTACAATACTATAGCACTTTTGACTTATATGGTAAAGTTGTACAAAAAAATCTGCCTTTAAACTGAAGACATAGATATTCTCTGAAGCTGACAAAAATCAGCTATTGCATCTGATTCTTCCTATGCAATAGATTAAAAGCAATAATTTACATTTCTGCATCTTTGTGTAGTTCCTATTAACTTCTGGACTGTACAATATACTTTTTTTGCTCATTAAAAGCAACAACAATCATGTTGGTCTATAAAAAAAAACCCAACGCACAAATAGGGCAGTATCTTTCTGAGAACTAATCAGAATGGCACGACTGTTTTCCTCAGTGGGCAAGATATTTAAAAATGTAAGAGATGGAAAAGAACAAGAAAATCTACAAATTAAATAAGGTGTGTAATTCAAAGTACGCCTCCAATTGGAGATTGCAGCTTGAAATGCGGTAAAGTGGTAAATTTTGTTACTGTTGGATTATAACCAGAGTGCGAATGTATACTTAAAAAAAAAATTTCGGTGCCACACCAAGTTATTGTCCTATCTGGTTTTATTTTTTATTATTTTTAGATAGTAATAATTATGGTAGTAATGCAAATATATATTTCTAACAATTTTATTAGTTGTCATAAGACTATGGGACTGTGTTTTGTTTGGAAATATGCTAGACTCACAATAACAAAATTCAAAGTTTAGCTGAGGAGTTAGAGCAGGACCTAAAATTACTTGTGGATAACCCTAACCCTAATCCTCTGTTTTCCTTCTGGTAAATGGGTGCTATGTGATTGGCTGTGCCTGTTGTATTAAATCATTTGTGAAAGAATAACCATAAATGTTCCAAATGTTAGGGACTTCTGTCCTCACTGTGAGTTGTGTTTTGGGGGGGGGTGCATGAAGGGAGGTTCAGCCAATCTCATTGTACACATGTTGTACTCTGACAGTAAAAGTAATAATAATAATATTCATTGTCTCAAGAAGATTGGGAAATTTGGATGACAAGTAGTTGAAGGGAAAAAATATCTGATCTTCCAGCTCAGAAATCACGGAAACCTTAGTTAATATTGTAATATTTGTGCATTCAACTTTTTTGGGAAGTATTTTGAGGAAAATAAATTGGAAAAAATGTTTTAAAAATTGAAGTCTTTTTTCCCTCTCACTTGGGAAGCTTATTAGTTCTTATTTAAAATACCAATAAAGTATTTGAAGTAGAATATTGGATTAGCTCATGAATGCAAAATACACATTGCTGAAACTTTTCCTATTATATAAACTTCTATTGGGAGGTCATTACAAGGTGCTGTTTGAAACTGAAAGCATTTCATGAAATCCTACGTGCAATTTCTTAAATAATGCTTTTGCATATGTATGTATGTATGTATGTATGTATGTATGTATGTATATATGTACCTGAAGCATTCATTCCGGTCAGATATTCTCTGTTGTTGTAAACCTGCAGAACTAGTTTTCAGAAGTGATTGAAATCTCCAAAAATGAAAGCAGATTCTCTCCTGCAAGTCAGCATTTTGTAATAAGACTGTGATTTTACATGAACAGATGCTATCTTCAAGGAGAAATCAAATGTCAGCATTCCACTGCATTCCCCAAAACAGTGGATCTTGCTACATAGTTCAAACTACACGCAAAATGGCTTTAATTCTTCCAGTAATAAAAAACCTCTAGGGGGTTGGATTAAGAGAAGGAATTAGAAGATTTATACAGTTTGTCTGGCAGGAAACCACAGAGGGAAAGTGACCCACTGGTCATGTCTTTCAAACCTTGGAAAAAAGCAAGGCATTTGCTGAGTTTGACAGACAGTGTTTTTAGAGCTTATTCTACTCAGTGCTGCTTCTGTGGTGCGCATATTCTTTTTCAGTTATCTGGGATCTGGGTGTAGTATGATCCAAATATTGCAAGCTTCATCTGGTTTAATATATGTTGTAATCTGAATGCAGTGCTGTTCATGCATTGATTGCAATAGCTGCCAATATTTTATATAAGATTCCAATACTACCAGGACATGCCAAGTTTGGCCAGCTTTTTTTTTTTTTTTGTATTATTTTGCTGATTCAACATCAATTTTCTTTATCAGAATAAGCATCTTTCATTTACAAAATCAATAAAAAAATAGACAAGCAGAAGATATTTCCTGTAGGACTTTCTTTTCTTATTTTTCCTTAAGCAGAATTTCAAAAATATAAAGAAAGGTTGGACTAGCTTAGTATTTGATAGGAAATCCTAAATCTTTGGGGTAGATTGGAAAGTTTGAAAAATCCTGAAAGAAAACAAAGGTAAATCAGCTTCATATTGTTGCCAGGGTAATTGCAGGGACTTGCCCTGTAACTGTGACTCAAAACTTAAAACCAACCACAAAAGCACATATTTAAAAAAAATATCAAAAGAACAAAATGTTTTTTTTATCAATGGTACATATGTAGGATTCAGAGAAAAGTATCTCTTGGATTTTCTGAAATTTTGCTTAATTTTTGGCACTTAATGTTATCAGAGCTTCTTCGGGATTTGTTGATATCTAAAGAGAATTGGATCCTGCTGATATATGACCCAAATCTTAGAAACAAACAACAAATGGTTGTTTCATTTGACTGAACAGAGCAATCCAAAGGTAGGATGCTAGTGTTAAAAAAATTAACTTCCCTGATGGTTCAGTCAATAATTGTACCATCTTTAGCAGCAATAAATGCAACAAAATATTTCCTGTAATTGTTAATATGCCTCTGCATTACATCCTACAACACCTTGAATCTCCAAATACCTATGCAAGGGTCCTCTTTGTAGACTTCAGTTCAGCATTCAGTACCATCATTCCAGACATTCTTCTAACTAAATTTAACCAACCAGCAGTACCTGAACACATTTGTAATGGATCATAAGCTTTCTAACAGACAGAGAGCAACAGGTGAAGCTAGGCAGAATCACATCTGATACCTGTATAATTAGCACAGCCCCCGCCCCCAAGGCTGTGCGCTTTCTCGACATCTCCCTATATACTAATGACTGCATCTCAAATTATCCATTTGTTAAAATACTGAAGTTTGTAAATGACATAACAATGATTGGTTTCATTCGAGACGTCAAATCCGCATACAGACAGGAGGTTATACAACTTTTCTCATGGTGTAACCGGAACAATCTGGAACTGAACACACTCAAAACCGTAGAAATGGTGGTAGACTTTAGAAGAACCCCTCCCATACTACCACCTCTTACAATACTAGACAACACAGTATCAACAGTAGAGACCTTCAAATTTCTAGGTTCTATTATATCACATGACTTAAAATGGACACCTAACATCAAAAATGTAATCAAAAAAGCACAACAAAGAATGTTCTTTCTGCACCAACTCAGAAAGCTCAAAATGCCCAAGGAGCTGCTGATATAGTTCTACAGAGGAATTATTGAGTCTATCTTCTGCACCTCTATAACTGTCTGGTTTGGTTCTGCAACCCAACAGGACAGACACAGACTTCAGAGGATAATTAGGACTGCAGAAAAAACAATTACTACCAACCTGCCTTCCATCGAGGAGCTGTATATTGCATGAGTCAAAAAGAGGGCTATAAAAATATTTACAGATTCCTCACATCCAGGACATAAACTGTTCTCAGTTGTATGGGTCGGAGAATCCAAAGCGTGGGCTGTTTCCTGCTTCCTTGCTTAAAGATGGAGTCAATCAAAGTTTAGTCCAGCCCCCTTGTCACTGTGCATGTTCAGTTTTTGACTCCGTCTTCATGCAAAGAGGACAACAAGGAGAGAGTGCTCAGAAGGAAAGATAGAAAATATAGGATCAACGCTTTGGATTCTTTGAGAAAAAGAAAAGAGAGAAAAGAGAAAGAGTGAAAGTCAGCAAACCGTGAGCAAGCGAAAGAGCCGGGACCTCATCCCAAGACGGGAAAGCCCACATAGCTGTTTGGTGTTAAGAGAATAAGCGGCAGCAGCCTCAGTAAGAGCAGGCAGGCTCTCAATAGGCTAGCAAAAAGGAGGGCAAATTAATTCAGCTTTCCCAAAGCCTTTGTTAAACAAACCAGAAGCTGCACAAGCTTCCAGCGCTCTCTTTAATTGGGGGCAAACTTAGTCTTAGGCTGAGCAAGCTTCCATCACAGCCACACAAGCCTCCCCAGGAGAAAGGGAGGCTAGAGTCCATGCTCGGGCCAGTCTGAGTATACTCTTATCGGCAAAAGCCAAAGGGAAAGACTATGGCCGAATTTCTGAAAGAGGCAAGCCTGGAGGAGCAGGAATCCCCTGCTCCCAGTTTGAGCAGAGAGCAAAGCACATAGGAACCCAGAAAGGCTGGGAGACCTTCAGAAAGGCTTCTCAGCAGGGTGTCCAAGGCAGATGAGAGAGAGGCAATAAGGAGGCAAAGGGCCATTGAGAAATGCTTCCCAAGGGCAGAAAAGGAGGCGGAGAATAATGGAAATTCCCATGCTCCAACAGGCAAACCAATGAAAGCGAAGTATCAGGAAAGGAGCGCAACACTAGAAGGCGCTGAAGATCAGCCTTTTCGGCCTGCTGTTTGTGTGAACGAAGGATTGAGTGAATCAGAAAGACAGTGCTCTCAGGCATGCAATGAAGAGCCCTCCTCCAAGAGAAAGAGATTTTCGACAGAGTCTAGCTCTTCCTTCACAGCATTGGAAGTCAGGGAACAGTCCTTTAAAGAGGAAATGAGGGCTATGATGAAAGAAATGATAGCAGAATTCAGGGACAGTCAGGGTAACAGACCCAGCCTGATACATAATGAGAGGAGACTGGATGCTCATTATCATTCTACTCGAGCAGGAGGAGTAAGGGAAGAACTGGGCTTCCAGGGAGACAGTTTCAGTAGATCAGATACTCATAGTGAGGCCTCTGTTTCAAGAGAGGAAGAATATAGGGAGTCAGCTTTCTCAGATGGGGAAACTAGTGAACCAGAAACTCCAATATTCACAGATCTATTTCGTCACCAGCTGTTTAAGATGCTGCTGGGAAAGGCTAAGATAGCAACAAGCCTGGGGAGGATCACAGGGACAGAAAGGTCTGAGTTAGAACCATCTGATCCCAAAAATAAGATCTTTTATTAGAACCAAGTGAAAGTGAATCCATACCTTCACCTGAATTGTTCAGGGAAGTGGTGGAAGATCAGTTGGACAGACCAGTTATTTTCCCAACACCAGGGAATAAGAGGAAATTTTATAATGTGGAACTAGTGGACCTATTCCCAGTTACCACGATAGACAGCCCTGTGGCAGCCTCCATGTCTGCTACAGTGTTGGCTAACGAAACTGAGGATGTCTAAAAGGGGAGGATAAGAAAACAGAACAGACCCTACAAAAAGTTCACCAGGTCGTGGCGTGGGCGGTAAAGGCAACGTTCATGGCATCATTTTTCAGCAGAGCAGTCCTGATATGGATTGAACAGATGCAGGAAAGAATGCCACCTGGCAATCTTTGATTGCAACAGGATTTGAACAAAATAACTGCTGCAACAGAGTTCATAGCAGATACCACACTTAATGGGGTCAAGTACGCAACTAAGGTCATCGCAGCTTCAGTGGCTACAAGGCGACTTGTTTGGCTCCGCCACTGGCAGGCAGATCTGAAACATAAATGAAAACTGGCATCAGCTCCAGTTAAAGGGGACAAACTTTTCGGGGAGGCCATTGAGCCATTACTGATTGAAACCAAGGACAAGAGGAAACTTGGTCAGGCAGATAGGCGACCTTTTTCATATACACAGCAATAGCCCTTTCCTATCGGGGGGTGGCTTCAGCCACTCTCTACACACACAGAGACAGTACACACAGACGCCTACGAGACATCCAGATAGGTCAGGATTTAGAGATTGGGTGACAACAGTCCAAGGGAAGGCGCCCCTTCTGGAGTTCGACCAGTAGGGCCTTCCGGCATACAAAGTGACAGCCGGAACAATGCGTCCATTGGCGGGAGGCTGGGCCTATTCACCGACTGATGGGTGTCGACTACAATGGACAAGTGGGTCCTAGACACATTAAGGAAAGGCCTAGTTCTGGAATTCATCTCCATACCCCCGAGCTCATTCATAAGATGCGTGACACCAAGGGACAGAACCAAATGGGTAATTATGGAAACAGCAGTTCAACATCATCTGGACATTTGGGTGGTACAAGTGGTACCAGAGAATGAACAGGGACAAGGGTTCTATTCAAACTTGTTTGTTGTGCAGAAGGCGTCGGGGGGTGGAGACCAATTTTGGATCTCAAATTACTAAACAGGCACATAGTATACAGGAGATTCAAGATGCAGTCCCTGCAAGCTATACTAGGGAGCATACGGGAGGGGAATGTCCTGACATCAGTAGACCTCACAGATGCTTACCTACACATACCTATTCCCAGGAGGCATTGGAAGTTCCTGCGGTTTTGTTATGCAGGGAGACAGTACCAGTACAGGCCTCTACCATTCGGCCTGCCCTCAGCGCCGAGGACTTTCACCAAGGTCCTGGCAGCAGTTGCAGCCTTCCTCAGGACAAAGCCCATATGGGTCCAATGCTACTTAGATGACATAATAATCAGTCAAAGTCAACTCTAAGAGCACCGAGCGATCTAGAAACCATGATACAAACATTACAAGAGCATGGCTTTTTGGTGAATTTCGAAAAGAGCCACTTAGAACCGACCAGGCGATTACAACACTTAGGAGTTGTAATAGACACCAACTCCTGTGAGGTTTACCTGTCACAGGAAAGACAGGACAGCATAAGGTCATCAATAAATCAAGTGAGCACAGCTCCGGGGGTGTCCCTGGACTTGCTGTCACAAATACTAGGGAAGATGATATCGTGCATCTCAATAGGACTTTGGCCCAGGCTGCACGTAAGGACATTGCAGTGGTTCCTATTACCCTACCAGAGAGCAGGCAAGGGCACTACAGGAACCAAGGTATGAGTCCCCCCCAGAGTGAAGCAGTCATTCCAGTGGTGGAGATCACCTGCAGTGACGAGGGGATGTGGGTTCAAGGAACCCACCCAACTGACTATCACAACAGATGCAAGTTTAGTAGGCTGGGGAACCCACTGTCAGAGCCAGATTACACAGGGTCAGTGATCTCAGTCAGACCTCAAGAACAAAATCAACTGGTTGGAACTTAGGGCATCTCATCTGGCTCTAAGGGCCTTCAGGTCAGTGATAGTGGGACAGCATGTGTTGATCCTGACAGACGTGACCACCAAGACTCCTATCAATAGGCGGGGGGGGTACTCACTCCCTAGCGCTCATGCAAGAAGCAGAGCGATTGGGCCGCTGGGTGGAGACGCACCTTCTATCGATCAGGGCGGAACACATATCAGGAGTGGCTCAGCTGAACAATGGTCGACCACTCAGAGTGGCGCCTACACCTGGACCTGTTCAGGGAATTGTCACACAGATTTGGGGGAGCAGTCCTGGACCTATTTGCAACGCCAGCAAATGCACAACTCCCGAGATTCTACTTGAGATTCCCAACACAGGGAGTAGAAGGAACCAATGCTCTCTGAGAAGCATGGCCAAGGGGTTTGCTCTACTCATTCCCCCCACTCCCCTTGATACCAAGGGTAATAAAGAAAATGATAGAAGAGTGGGCGGAGGTCTTAATGGTAGCACCTCACTGGCCCAGGAGGTCTTGGTACGTGGATCTGGTAGATCTGTCAGTATCCAGACCGTGGAGAATTCCCCCAGACAAGGTAGAATTGAGTCAGGGAGCCATATAACACCCAGAGCCACAACGGCTGCAACTAACCGCATGGCACTTGAGAGGACCATGCTAAAGCATTTAGAGTGCTCAGACAAGGTAATTCAGACACTCCAGGCATCCAGGAGACCATGAACCAACAGAATTTATGATGCTACTTGGGGAGCATTTGGAACTTGGTGTTCCAAGAAACAAATAGATCCAACCACAATGTTAGTTACTCAAGTTCTGGATTTTCTCCAGGAAGGCCTGGAGAAGGGTTTAACCCCTAACACCTTAAGGAGGCAGGTAGCAGCGATAGCTTCAATGTTGAGTTGCAGGACCTCAGAGTCTGTCTCACGACACCCCCTAATCCACATGTTCATCAGGGGAGCAACCAATCTAAAGCCACCAGTAATACACAGGTACCCTACTTGGGACTTGACAAGGGTGCTAAGGGCGCTCATGTCTGAGCCCTTTGAACCGCTGAGGTCAGTAAGACTACCTTCACTCACCCTTAAGGTGGCCTTCCTAATAGCCACTATATCAGCCAGAAGAATTTCAGAGTTGGCAGCATTATCTGTGAGGGAGGACCTCTGTATAGTTCACCCAAATAGGGTAGTATTAAGATTAGACCCGACCTTTATCTCAAAGATCAATTCTACATTCCATAGAGCACAAGAGTTAGTACTACCAGACTTCTGCCCAGAACCGGTCCATAGCCTAGAAAGGAAGTGGCATTCCCTGGATGTTAGGAGAGCTATACGCATTTATATTAAGAGAACAAAGCCCATTAGAAAAACGGAAGCATTGTTCATTTCATTTAGACTGAGTTCGTTGGGACAAAGGGTTTCACCATCTACCATAGGCAGATGGATCAAGACATGTATCACAAAAGCTTATGAAAGCCAATCGTTGCAATTGCCGGGTAACATAACAGCACATTCAATCAGGATTGCAGCCACATCAGCGGCATGGAACACACAGGCCTTGATTTAAGGGATCTATAGGGCAGCAACGTGGTCATCGCCATCTCCATTCGTCAGAAATTATAAACTGGATACATTTGCATCAGTGGAAGCATCTTTTGGAAGAAGAGTGCTACAAAGAGTTCACATGGAGATGGGGGCTCAGGACAAGGAGTTGGCCCACCCTCAGGACAATTAGCTTGGGTACGTCCCATGCTTTGGATTCTCCAACCCATACAACTGAGAAAGAGCGTTGGGCTTACCTGAAATGCATCTTCTAGTTGTACGGGAGGAGAATCCAAATCCCACCCTTAGATAGTTTGTCCCAAGCTCAGAACAGTTAAGAACGAGCACCAAAGAACTCTCCAAGTCAATCATCAGCCTTCATCAAAAACTGGGCATGTGCAGTGGAAAGGGGGCTGGACTAAACTTTGATTGACTCCATCTTTAAGCAAGGAAGCAGGAGACAGCCCACACTTTGGATTCTCCTCCTGTACAACTAGAAGATGCGTTTCAGGTAAGCCCAACACTCTTTTCAACTCTTTTCACTCTCAAAATGATGCTATAGAGCACTGTACACCAGAACAGCTAGACACAAGGACAGTTTTTCCTTGAAAGCCATCACTCTGCTAAACAATTCCCTCAACACTGTTCAACTATTTACAAAGTCTGCACTACTATTACTGTTAATCTTTTCATTGATCCTTATCAGCCATCTCTTCCCACTTGTGACTCTTTGACTGTAACTTTGTCACTTGCATCCTTATGATTTATATTGACTGTTTCATAGTATGATTTGATTGTTTATTGTACCCTTTGACTATCATTAATTGTTGTACCTTATTATTCTTGACGAATGTATCTTTTCTCTTATGTATACTGAAAGCATTTGCACCAAGACAAATTCCTTGTGTGTCCAATCTCACTTGGCCAATAAAGAATTCTATTCTATTTATCAATCTTTCATATCTTTATAGGAATACTAGCTAACTTCTCTGTAACAAACTGTTTCAAATTTTGTGGAATTCCTCAAATAACCTGCCATGATTTTTCTATGAGGTGTTGGTGTACAGTTTGACTTAACTATCTCAGACAAGTACCAATGTTATACTTAGTGAGTTATGGCTTCTGCCTTAATGAATTCCAGTTTTACTTAACACGCTTAGATGCTGTAGTTAAGTGAGCCATCATGTAACTATGACTTGTTACTTTCTCCACTGGCTTCACAGTTGACTCTACTTGTAGTAAGTTGGCTGCTCAAGTTCACATAGCCAGAAGACTGCCACAGGATGTGAAGTGCCCAAATTTTGATCATGTCATTATGGGAACGCTGCAAGGTTGTAAGTGTGAGAACCAGTTGTAAAGTTACTTTTTCAGTGCCATCATAACTTCAAACCATAGCAAAACAGGGCAATTGTTAAACAATCATAACTTCAAATAGTAGCTAAACAGGGCAATTGTTAAAGATGGCCGGGGGGCTGAAGGCTAAAACATATGAAAAATGTTTGCAGGAATTGAGTATGTCTAGTCCAATGAAAAGAAGAACTAGGGGTGACATAATAGCAGTGTTCCAATATTTGAGAAGTTGCCACAAAGAAGAGGAGGGTCAATTTATTTTCCAAAGAATTGGAAGGCAAGAAGCAATGGCTGGAAACAGAACAAAGAGAGAAGCAATCTAGAACTAAAGAGAAATTTCCTGACAATAAAAACAATCAACCAGTGGAATGGCTTGCCTTCAGAAGTTGTGGGTGCTCCAACATCAAAGGCTTTTAAGTAGAGACTGGACAACTATTTGTCTAAAATGATATAGGGTCTCCTGCTTCAGCGGGAGGTTGGACTAGAAGACCTCCTATATCCCTCTTGATCCCTCTGTTATTCTGTTAAACAAGGTCTACCTGCATTTCTTCGTGGCAAGTTCATGAATGCCGACTTTAGCTAAGAAAAGAAAAACCTGTAGGTATTTTGATGTTGTTTTTGAATTCTTTGTGAATGCTTGGACGATGTAATGCTGTGCTTTTATAGTGAGTTTATTATTACTGCCATTCTTGAAAAGACATACTATGGTCCCAAGTTGTCCTCATTTCAGACAATTTATTTGTTGATTTTCTACTTACTGCAATCAAGAAACACTTGGTCACTTAGAATATAAAATACACTTGATGTTAGACTGGATTGGTGGAGCTTCAAAACTTTATAGTTTTCTAACCTTTTCCAAACTAAAGAGCATTAATTATTATGTTTTACTGAGATTTTCAAGAATTTCTTTTGAATATAGTATGATATAGATCTAGAATGTGTGTGGTAGAGGAAACAAAATTTGTGAGATTGATACAAAGTAAGTGGTGGCCCAATTCAAACAGCCATTTTTACAGCTAGTTCTACAGTACTTCCGATAACTTACAAGTTTAATTGAACTGATTGAAGGAACAGAGCAATTAATATTTTTTCACACTGCAATATAACATGCTGGATAGCTTTATGAAATAAATGAAACAACTGATTTTGATATTTTTTGTTCACTCATGTGCTTTACACATAGTTTTAATCAATTTAAATTTTATAACTTTTATATTTAATCATATTTATATTTTTATCCTACTGGACACGAGTTTTAGTAGTATAGACATAAAATTGCATCAGACTCAACAAAAGTTACTTGAAACACATCCTCAAAGTTACAATTGCCACCATCATTATTGCCCTGTGGGTCGCATGATCACATTATCCGGTGATTGGCAACCAGCTCACATTTATGATCAACTGTGCATTGGGTGACTCAAAATTTTTTTATGGTTGACCCATTTTTTTTAATGAATGACTTCCAGAAACCAGAACACTGGAAACATAAATTGAGCAAAAAACATAAATTGCGGTTCACATGATTTTGGGATATTGCAAACCACCATAAATGCAGGCTGGTTACTGAGCACTCAAAATGTGATCACATGACTTTGGGGGGTGCTGGCCATCAGATCTTTGAGTCTGGTTCATAAGTACTTTTAAGGGTTTTGTCATTATTTTGAATGATTGCTAAGCAACCAGTCATAAGTTGAAGAGAACCTGTATACTTATTCACTTACATGTTGCACACTTTCAGCAAAACCAGCTAGGTCCAGGCACCTTGTTTGAAGGATTGTAAAAAAAAAAACACGGGCTGGCTGATACGAATTTATAATCTTATATTTTTTGTTTTTCATTATCATTAAGCAAACTAATGTTATGTGTTTGTTGACCATTGCCCTTGGACACTTATTCAAAGAATTGAATGGAAAATTTATATATAGATTGGGTGTCTGCATACTGACTGTCCTTCACCACAAATTGTGAAATAAATTCTCTGTGAAACTCTATGAAAACCGCAATAGCACTTGGATTTATGTACCATCCCATAGTGCTTTATATCACTCTCTGAATGGTTTACAGAGTCAGCATATTGCCCCCAACAATCTGGGTCCCCATTTTACCAACCTCGTAAGGGTGGAAGGGTGAGTTAACCTTGAGCCCCATCAGGATCAAACTCCAGGCTGTGGGCAGAGTTAACCTGCAATACTGCATTCTAATCACTGGGCCACCAAGATTAGAGACTAGAATAAATTGGATGAAGTCTAGTAATAGAATCCCAGCATTGTTTCATTAAAAATGCAGGAATTAAATCTCTAAAATATATGTAATTCCCAGCATAAACAAAATATAGGCACATAGTCAATCAGGGATTAGGGGAATTGTAATCCAAAGCATCTGCAGGCCTGCAGGTTGCCTGTTTTTGCACTAGGGCAAAATTTTCAACCTTTTAAATCTCATTGCCACAAATCCTGTAGGTGAGACTTCTGGGTCTCAAAACCAAAATCCCATGACATCACAGGTTACTGGAGCTTGAGAGGAAAAATGGAAGCAGTCTACCCCAGTGATGTCGTGGAGGTGCAGTTCTGGCTGATGCGGTTTGCGTGTAGACCACGGGTATCAAACACAGGCCGTCCAGGTAGCATCGCATGATCCATTGAGACTTTTTTCCCCTTTGCTAAACCGGGCGTGGGGGGGTGGCCAGCGTGGTGACACATCTGGCCCATGGGCCGGGAGTTTGACAACCCTGATGTAGACCTTTTTTAGTATACAGTGTACCATAGTACAGCCATTGAAAACCACTGCACTAGGGCAACTATAGTGTAATTTTTTCCAGATCCTGGCTAAGAATAGTAAGGTCATTAATTTTATTGAAAAACACTGTTATTACCAACACTATGTCACCATGGCAGAATAAAAAAGGACATGTTACATAATGACAGATGTTACTCCATTCTGTTGGTAAGCAATTCATTACAGTTAAATGTGTGCAGCTCAGGGTAACATGTCTTTCATGGAGAGGTAGATAAAGTTATAGCCCAAAGACATTGAACTCCATACCAAAGATTTCAGGGTTTCCTCAATGAATAGCAACTGTTAAAAGGGAAATAGCCTTTTCAATAGATTTTAAACTCTCTTTCAAAGAAGCACTTATAACTTCTTCAAACAGGGTATTTTATCCTACACTTAGCCAGATTTTGTGATCTATTTTGATTCTCACATTCCTTGTTGATTGTGTCAATTTAGCAATTTAGGGTTTTGTGTTAACCAAATTAAGATCTCCATTTAGCCATGAAGCTCACTGAATGTACCAGTTGCATTTTTGTAACCTAATCTCTTTCTGAGGTGGTTACGAGAATAGAAATGGAGAGGGATGACTTTTGAAAGACACATTCTGCTATAAGCATAGTAAAAAGTTAAAAGCCAAAGAATATATGCAAATTTCTAAAGTTTCTTTTTTACTGTCTACTTCTTTAATCTTGCCAAGTAGAACATCACTTCTTTATTCTCCTTGTTCTCACCAATGAGACCATGTCTACTTTGTCCCAACCCCACACATCTACCTCTACATTTAATTTAGACCCAAAACTATTTGATAAATGTAATTACTGTTTTGTCTTTGGAAAGCAGCACAGGTTAAAAAGCAAATATTTGACCCATTAATAAAATTGAGTTGTGCATAGCAGCAAATAAGTCCTTTTCCATTGTCCTCTATGCTGAAAATACGAATAGCCAAAACAGTCTTCCCTTAATTGACAGTGAAACATGTCTCTGTAAAACCTTGATGCTCAATCAATTAAAAAAATACTTTCTGCTGATTATTAAATTACACCCACAGGGAAGCAAGGTGTTACAGATCCTGCTCTTCTCTAGGCGTTCAACAACACTGAAAAGGAAAATAATATAAATGGCAAAGCAAAGTAGTCCTGGCACCAATTAGTCTTGAGATAGTTTAAAGTGGATTGGAATTTGAAGGCCAAAAAAGAGTAGGGAGTAGAGCAGAAGGTCATGAAAAGTGGCTATGAATCTTATAAAGAGCCTTTCTTTTGTTAAGAATAATTCAACAGTTTTGTTCAAGCTAATGAGCCATTTCGGTTTGGAAAGCTTGTGTGTGTGATCATTGTCCTGTGAATTTGAAGGTGCAGCTGATCTTTATATAAACGCTAAATGTACTTCTACAAAACAGTCTTGATGATACAGTTTGGGTAGCCCTATGATAACCTCCATATTTGTCTGTGTGCCTGTGTGTGCCTGTGTGTGTGTGTCAGCTCTTCTGCATGACAATTTCTCTCATAGAGTTGCTTGCTAGATGTCATGGTCTTTTAAAGCAGTATTCAGGGATGAAAAACGGAAGGTACAATCTAGGAATGAAAATCTTTGTCTCAGAGATCTAATCCTAAATACAAGACTTGCCCATCTGGTCTGTGATACTTTTAGTGAGGAATCCCTGCCCAAGGCCCATCCTCCATTGCTCTATACGTTGTCCCTTTATTTGAGACTATAGCATGTATAAAGCAGAGGAGTGCTGACAGAATTAGGTCATTTTGTCTCTGCCTTTCCCAATGCAGGCAAACAGTGGGACAGAGATAAAACTAAGCTGGAGTTCATCTAGTCAGCATACCTGAAGGACTACAAGAAGGATTGGGTCTCTTCATCCTGTCACGTCTTTCCCTCTTCTCTTAGAATAGTGGAGCATGAGTAAAAATAACATTTAAGAGCTTTTATACATGTTCCTGCTTCATTCAGTACACATCACTGAGAGAAGATACCCATCAGACATTACTCTTTTCTCAGTGCTTGACAATATAAGGAGCAATGGGAGGCATCTGAGAAGGAAAGAATGACATTATGGAATAGTGCTTAACTTGTCACATAATACCTTCAAGCCCTACTGTTTGACAACATCTGATCCATCAGGTCAAGTAGCAGAATCAGACCAGTACTCTCAGCCAAACCTGGTTGTCCCTCCCTACCATCGTTAAAAATTTCTGGAGGTCATCCACTAAAGAAGGTAGACTTATCATAAATATCTGAAGGGGACAGATCTTTTCTATGTGTGACTTCTTTTCAATCTGGAATATTGAAAAAATTGGTCAAGGTCCCAGAAGGCTCCATGCATAGTAAATTATATAGATAGAGGTTTATAGAAATTTTGCTTTACACCTCATGTATAGAGTTAGGTTAAAAATATGATACCTTTCTATATGACCTATGCATATTCCATGTCTGACTTTTGCAAAAATATTAATTTTGCAGATAGCCTGACTTCTTTCTGATTTCATATGTGACTTTGTTAACATTTAGAGTAAAGTTTTCAAAACAATTAGCTTTAATAAATGAGGGAGCAAAAACCAATTATCTCTTCAGAATGTGAAAGGAGAATTTATGTTCATCTTATCAGGAGAGTAGACTTTTTCCTGAAATAGAAACATGCTGGAAATTGGGATGAGGAATTTAAAAAAGAGTATTTTCAGAGAAGTTAAAACATGGAAAATGAAAGTTACATCCTCTGTGAATTACTTATAGTCACGTAATTAAATTAATTTAGAATTGGAGAGTTTGTGAATATAATAAAAAAAGAAACTTTCCTGAGGATATAGCTCAATCTGAGTTTTAATGTGCTTTGTCCTTTAGACATAATTATTATATAATTATAATTATGTAATTATATGTAAATAATTCAGATTTCAAACAGTATTTATAAATCAGTACAGTTTCTTAAATTGCCTTTGAAGTTTTTAATATAATTAGTTCTCATTGAAAATTTATCTTAGACAGTTGTCTGATTATTGAAGACATTGATACTTTATAAAGACTATTTTTCTTATTAAAATTGTGCAGTGGCTTTGTATTATAAACATTCAGTTGGCTTGCAATGGTAAAAATTTTATTACTAAATGAAATAAAATCAGAACAATGTAAATAATTGTTTATGATTATCCTAGTGTCATGCACAATAAGACTGGAGCAAATATGCAACCCTGCTGTTCTCTTGTTCTTTGATCTGGCTGATACAATACCTTCGCATCTTGCTTTTACAATGATAGCAAAGGAAAAATTTGGAAATAAAAAAAATCAGTAAAAAATAAATTGAGGGTAATGGAAACTAGTACTGGTAAAGGAAAGTAATATGTGTCATAGATGTGGAAGAAATTTTTGGTAGCTTACTTAGGCAAAGCCTTATGCATAATAGTAGTTGAGGGAAGAAAGGAGAACTAGATTAGTCAAGATGCTTACATGATATGCAGTATGACCCCTTTTTCTTTTTGGTATTTTACTAGTTATCTGAAGAATTTCAAGGAACAGAGAGAAAGTTGACCTCTTCTGCATTCATTATGGAAAGATTATTGCTGCTTAATGAATTACTGCACTACCTTTGTAATTAGCGTCATTTGTCTTGGAAAACAACACAGTGCTTGCCTTGAATTTAGTAAGGAAAGAGACTTTCAACATTCTCAGAAGGCTGACAGCAGTACTGAATGTTAGAAAATAAGTAAGTCTAAATCTCGTTGTAGGTGAAGACTGGTCATTTTTCCCTTCTAGTGAGATACATGTTATATTTTATTGCAGACACTTGCTTAAGAATTCTGGATTCTAGAACCTGGGAGGCAAAGAATGATTTTAAAAATTGCTAGTATAGAAAATAGTCTTTTTTTTTATTTCCATCTGTATATCAGAACTGGTCTCTCCATGTGTAGCATTCATTTTCATTTTAGCACAGAATTTATACATGTAGTCCTCAATTTACAACCATTCGTTTAGTGACTTATGACCATTTTTCACACTTATGTCTGCTACAGCATCATGTGATCAAAATTTGGGCACTTGGCAACTGGCATGAATTTATGATAGTTGCACTATCCCAAGCTCTTGTGATCCCCATTTGTAACTTTCCCAGCTGGCTTCTGACAAGCAAAGTCAACAGAGAAACCCAGATTGCTTAATGACCATATAATTCACTAAACAACTGGAGTGATTCACTTAACAACTGTGGCAAAAAAAGTCATAAAATAGGGCAAAACTCACATAACAACTGCCTTGCTTAGGAATAGAAATGTTGTACTCACTTGTGGTTATAAGTTGAGGACTACCTGTAAAGCAGATTTACAACAGATCAGTAGATCTACACTAAATATGAGTATGAAACCTCTGATTTTGGATAGAAACTGGTGCTTATTTATATATTTAGACAGTGTATGTGCTGAATTTATCAGTTGTAATTTTTCTAAAAATAGATGGATAAAATTCATAATAAATTAAATAATAATGGTCTATAAACTTCTGCTTAAGCAAAAAATATTTTCAATGAACAGTGTTAAATATACAGCTTAAGTGATTCCAATAAGTGTATGCATTCAGATTTCCTGTTCTTATTTTCAATTTCATTTTCTGCATATTTCATATTCAGTAGGTCTTTCATTCACCTGATAATGGAAGATGTCAATTGGCTACAATAATATCATGTGAAATTATACATGTGGTTTCAAAAGTAAGGCATATATGGTAATTTTCTAACCTGTAAAGCAAAAAGGAATAAAATAGTTGTACTCACATCTTACAGCTTTTAATCCCTAGGTAAAAAAGCTTTTCAACTGGTAAGAGGTTTGTTTTACTAAAAAAGCTTTTCAACTGGCAAGAGGTTTGCTTTACTAACATAGTAGAAACTGTAAATTTATTAAATAACTCGAGAAACATTAAAATTAAACAGGGACTTCAATTGATATATTCCACATACAAGTACTCCTCAACTTACGACCATAGCTGGAATTGGAGTCTTGGTCATTGAGTAAAGCAATAATTAAATGAGATTTAATGTGACTGTTTCACTCAATGACTGTAATCCTGGCACTCCCTTTTTTGGTTGTTAAATGATCTTGCAGGTTGTTAAACAGAGAGAATCTCAAGTAAGGAATGCAGAGTGTCTCGGTAAAGGAAGCTCAGCATAGGGTGTGCTGCAGCCCACCAGCACAGACAAAATGTCCAATTTGCAATTGCTTTCTTGCTGCTGTCAGGATTTTTAGCAGGATTTTCAGCCCTTAGAACAGAAGGTAAGAGATGAGAAGGAGTCCTCTCGGCACTAGTAGTGGTTTGTGACCTTTCCTACTGGCTTAGGAAGCACTCCACAGGGAGGATTACAAAGAGTGATCACATGATCTCAGGGGCCTTGGCAACCCATAAGTGTAAATGGGTTGCCAAGCACTTAGGTTGCAATCACATGACCATGGGGATGCTGCAATGGCTGTAACATCAGGCAACAGTCATAACTTCAGAAGGTGCTAAATGAATGATACCAAACCAAGAGCTACCTGTACGTAAAAATATTGCTGCAAAAATATTGACAGTATTTGAAGAGAAATAATATTCACTTCTGTGAAAAGTGCACAAGATTGTTTACATAACTCGGCAATTTTTCCATTAAATAAATAAATGGTACATTCTTCTCATCTCTCTTCAGTTGGTATATCTGATGTCTGATAGTGTTTATATAGAATTGCTGCTTGATTCCCAGATAGTAAGCTGAAGTAGGATTGTGATAACACATAAGCCAGCCCCCATCAATTTAGAAAAGTTTGCTACTGCATCCCTTGCTGAAAAGGAATGATTTGGTCATTCATGCCTTAGACAGGAGTGTCAAACTCGCGGCCTGCTGCCTGCATGCATCATGTGCTGCCCCCCCCCCCATGCCTGGTTTAGTGTACGAGGGGAAGTACTGATAAGTCACATGACACCGCCATCATGACACAAGTTTGACACCTCTGCCTTAGGACATTCAGATTAGCATTTTAATCTAATACCTTTTGAAAGGTATTTTGAAATTATAGCCTTTTTTTTTTTTAAATAGTTGGTTGGCCTGATGTCTTCCAGATATATTGGATATTTACATAGCTAACAAATAACTTCTATCCAGTAATGCATGCAATGTATTTTGTTTCTGAAATTATGTGTGACCCCCCAAATATTTTGGGGTATGACTTACAGAACATAATTTGTAGTGTTTTGCCAATGGGGGAAATCGTTACAATGCGTGAAAAGTAATCATATCAACTATATTAACTTACTAATTACAAGTACATTATATTAAATAACATTTATTTACCTATGTCTTTGCTTTACTTGAAGTTAATTTGGAGCATATGGCCTTTGACCTCACCATTCAAACCCATAAGGATAGCCATTTGGATTTAAATACAAGTGATTCAAAATGGCAGTTTCCATTTGTGTATTCATCTGACTTTGCTATCTGTTTTAAGAACATTGTTTCAACTGAAGTGCCAATACCAGGCTCTGAAATGTGCTGATATCATCACCAATCAAAGACAAGAATTATACTATTCATTGTTGATGATGACGATGATGATGATTTTGAGCCTGGAGGGTTTGATGGGAATGGATCCAGTCTTTGCCTGCTGCCACTCTTATTTTATATGCCAGGAAATTATATTGCCAAAAGATCTCAGGTTTTTTTTTTTTGAAAAGTGAATTGCAGTGTGAAAAAAGAATGATGCTAATTAAAGCTTAAAGCCCTCCATCCCCTAAATTTCTTCTAGAGCAGGGGTCGGCAACCTTTTGGACCTCAGGTACCACCAAACTCATAATTTTAAATCCCTTGGACCACTAATATGAATTTTGACTGACAGTGGCTTGCTGACATTGTGGGAAAGTTGGTCCTATATTCCAGAGGTGTAGTAGTCACAGGACTGGCCCTTTGATCATCCTGGAGCTCTGCGGAAAAAGCAGAAGCAGCAACGACCCTGGGGGGGGGGAAAAAAAAAAGATGCAGGAAAATTCCCCACCCCATTTTCCTACGGATAGATCGTTCTTTATTTGGGATTGCAGGATACCATCTCCAACTCCATTCTATGGGAGAAAGAGAGAGATAGATAGATACTTTTTGCTTCATGTAAGGAAAGCAGCAGAAGCAACAGAAGTTTACAGCCAAAAGCAGAGGAAGAAAGAAGCAGCCCGGTGGCCAGGCCAGGCATGTGGGGTGAGTGGGGCAAGTCCCCCCCTCTGCCCTTTTCCCCCTCTCCTCACTACCTCATGTTGTTCACAATGTAAGTGACGCAAGCCTTGTGTTCCCACAGGCCATGTGGCGGTGCAGCCTTATGTTCTCACGCAGCCTGGATTAATTGCTTTGGGGGTGACATTTCTCTGCGGACCACCAAAATTTTCGCACTGACCACCAGTGGTCCCCGGCCCACCAGTTGGCAACCACTGTTCTAGAGGAAAAAAAGAACCCTATCAGGGATAGTACACTTTCCACTCCCAGTTTTTCAAGTAAGATGCAATTCAGACCTCAAAACCTAGCTGACTATTTGGATGTGAGATATTGGTCTGCAAATAGTGCTATCTTGTTCTATTTAAAATGCAACCATGGTTAGATTGTCTTAACTGCCCAGTTTTCTAAAAACATACATAAATCCTACTTTTCAGCCTTTGGAGGATATTTGGGTTTCTATTTTTTATGAATAGCCATCTGATAGACAGCAGAGTTGTGGTATTTCTCCCCCACCCCCAATGCTCTTCTGGAGGAAGAAAAAATATGAATCAGTTGCACTTGCCATACATTACCATCACCATGGTTTTTACATACCATTCCTGTAACACGATGCAAAGTATGTGTCTGTGGAATATAAACAGACTACACTCTTGTTTGTCCAGGGAGCAGTTGGAAAGCTAGAAAAAAATGAACATTATTTACAATGAAATCTTTAAACTCTGCTCCGGGATGTTTTATATATGGAAGCTATTTTTTAAAATAATAAAGGTTAATTTAATATCGTTAGGTCGTGGTTGTGAAATATGTACGTGTAGAATGGTGTCATATATCAAAAATGGTTAGTTAAAAAGCTTAGTATTTTTTAAAAACGAGTTACTAAGAAAATCTGACTAAACAGTTGCATGATCTAGTGTAATATATATGAAGTAAAGAAAGCCTGAAACTCATATGCTTCCTCTGCATCACTTTGGAGAATGTCCAAAGTTAGCCTTTAGTGATAAGCTGCCCAAAGTTTGAATTAAGATGAGCAGCCATAGAAATATTTAAAATTAAATAAATAAATTTTACTTTCATTTTAGTTAACTATTTTCTTTCATGTTCCTAACACAAAATCTTGTGGTTGTGGTTCAGTTTCAAGTTTCAGTTTCAGTTTCAAGTTGTAATCAATCCACGATTGCAGCATATTGGTTAAGCTGTTGAACTGGGACTAAGATTCAAGCTCAAGATCTACCTCAGCCATAGCTCATTGGGTGACTCTGGGCCAGTTATAAGAACATAAACAGTGCTGTTCTGGGTCAGACCTTTGGCCTATCACATACAGCAGCCTGTACTCACAGTGCCACTTAAATGCACAAGGAAGCCCACCAGTCTCTCACAAAGTGACCTTCAGAGGCAGTCACAGTGCCATCAAGGCCAATAGCTATTGATCTCATGACTTCCATGGATAGGTCTACCCTTTTTTGAAGCTAGCCAAGGTGGTAGCCAGCATCACTGTATTAGATTACCAAGAAATTGTTAATTACACAGGTTTTTTTTTGCAATTTATTAAATTAGTAATAACACATTGTAATCTAAATTCACTTAAGCCTTTTAAATGCTTTTGACATCAAGCATGTCCTTTAATCTATCCCACTGAAAATATAGATTTTGTTTTTTCTCTAAATGTTGTGTACAGTAAAATATTAAAATACAATTTTAATTAGTCCAGTTATTTTTCTGTTTCTTCTGTGCCTTGAATTGTAAATAATATGGTAGCTGTTGCTAGGTAACATCTAATTGTGATATTAACTGCCAACAGTTGTCAGAAGGTATAGTAAATTCTTTGATCTTCTTAATAAAAATTACTAAAGTGATTTCCATACATAGATACTCCATTTTAATTTTAATATTATAATGTTGTGATATAGTTTGGCTTACTATTAGACTTTTTTTAAAAAAAAATCTAAATTACTATTAGACTGTTTTTTTAATTTTAAAAGTGCTTTCTCTTGGCTTAAATATTAGCAACTTTTATTACATTGTGAGAACTATATTTTGGTGCTCATAATGATTAATCATATATAAATATCTATAAAATGCTGGAATAATAGCATTTATCAAATATAGCTATGTAGTTTCTGATTGCTACCTGCTAACTTGATTATGAACAATCAATTCCACCCATGTTTGAGTGGTTTTCACATGGTAACTGTTCTTCCCAGAAATCATAACAACCATATAAATACACAGGAAGGACTTTTACATACAAATTGTGGGTTTGTAAATGGCAGTTTTTCTTTCTAACTTTTCTGTCACTCGATGTCATTTGAGATCTTCCAATTTCTATGATAGATTTTCAAGGAATAAACTAGGGAAACAAAGGATAGTAAAAAACACTCTAAAGTGTTTTTTTACTCTTTGAATCTTTGGCAAAAAAAGCTGTTGGGTAGTGTGACAGCAGTATCCTAAACCTTTCATTGACAAATCAAGTAGAGGCTAACATTTACTTCCGGTTTCTGACAAAAAATGCTCATAATGTCAATGACTTAACAACTGGGCTGAATTACTGTCATACGTTGATAACTCTCCTGTATAAGGAACATTGGTGGGAAGGAATCTGTAGAGTTAAGCAATATCTATTTTGTATATATTTTAGTGAATGTAATGTTTGGAAAGTAGTACATGAGAATGCAGTGGGCCTACATGTTAACATTAAGTATATTTTAAAATGATCTGTGCTGAATTTTACTTGTATACATATTTGAATTCAGATGTTGTCTTCTCAAAGCTTGTAATTTGAAGAAAATTTAAAAATGTTAAAAACAAAAGTTCAGATAATTTAATAAGTGTTACTTATGGGATAAATATTTGTGGAACAAGAAGGAGGAGGCTTGGCATGTTTTTTGCTTTGCACTTTAAATATAAATATTTGAACATTGTTGTCTTGTCTGTGATTTCATTATATATTTGGGGTACTTTTCTTTATAAGATCTGATACATATCTTCCTGACAGAGCTGAAAAATCACAGCTAATCGGGATTAATAATACCAGGCCAATCTTGCATAGATCATTCTTAGGAAATACTGCTTTATCCTGTACTAGTACTAATGATCATTACAATAAGTGAAGGTCAGACTGCATCATCAATCTAAAGTTGGCAACTGGTAAAAAATCAGTTTTTCCACAAGACAGTGATGATTGTATCATAGCTTCTGTTACTTTACTTACAGTCAATTCATTCTTATTTGTTTAAAGCTTAAATATCTTCAAATCAGTCAAGCTCTGAAAATAGCTGATCATAATTTCATGTATTTATTAAAACATACATATTTCATGGTTTGATTTTGTACATATAGTCTTTTGAAAATCTTGAAACTGAGTTGCAAAACTTTGGTGTAAGTGGTTGTTTCCGGGCTACTGCATTTTTGCAAATACAGCAGCATTGTGTGATAAAATAACTGTACATAGATGGGACCTCTAATACAGTTTAAAAGCCTATTATTTTTCCCTGAGTGTTCTTTGTGCTCATTCCAAATCAGATTGTGAGCAAATTGTTGCCTTAATTTGATTTGGAGGCCCTGATGCAGATTTTACTGTAAGCAACTTCCTTAGTTATACCTGATTTACCACTTATGCAATTTTACTTATTTTTTATTGTGGCTTTACATTTTTCAGACCAGGAATGTTCCAAAATCCAAATTTATGGTAAAATATATATATTTCTTTCCCCAAATGTCCTTATTCTAGTTTCTGATGTCACATATCAATCAAGGGCACTTCCTGTTCTGCTACCCATAAGTCTTTATATGATGTATCTGATCTGACAATACATACAGAAATTATTTATTAATTATTTATAGTTTACTCAGACTGGACACTTGCATTTAGCAGTGTATTAATATTGTACATGTTTTTACATTTCATGAAGGTTAGAATAGCTTATCTTTTTTTTTAAGGGTAGAAGTTGTTCTAGACTAAAATAAAATAGTATCTAGTTCAGGGCCAGATCAACAGCTTATATAATTCTGTTTAAAATTGTCTCAAAGCATATGAGAATGTAAAAATTGTGTTTTAAAATTAAATTTAACGCATGCTTTACTGTTAATGGTTTTTAAAGAAATAATACATAGGTTAAACATTTTGTTTCCAGTTTCCCTTTCTTAAATGTGTATAGGTAGACAATAGGTACTTTTTTTTCTTTTTGCAAACTGAACATGATTAATACATATTTAATTCTGTTCAAAAGATAATTGTTATTTTCTTAAAACTGATGTCCCAATTTACAAAAATGTATAAAAAGTATGATTAGACAATTTTCAAATCACCAAATATAAATGTTTTTCTTTACACCATTTCTTCTTTTTAAACTTTAGCACATCTAGTCCACCCATTTGGCCAGGAAGCACCTTTATCAAGAGAAATGGAGCTCTTCTGCAAGGTAGGCCAAAGAGTCTCTGTTACGATAATTGCCATAACTTTCAGGAGTAAAGCTTATTATAGTGCTTTTATCCTTTTTCAGTATCTACATTCATATGTAGTATACTCATGAGCTCGATTTGTTTCACCATGTAATACTTTAATATTCTATGAATGCATCTCTTTTCCTCCATCCATGTTTCACACAGCATGATACCTTTCAACTTGTGTTGATGAATAATATAGTATTGCTTCTACTTGTATCAGTGGAAAAATACTTCTAGCCATAGTTGTGTGACAGCTGTATCTCAGTGGTTGATATGCAAGACACAGTCACCTTTTCTATTACAGTATAATTATGAGTATTTTTCTCCAGTTCAGTACTGTAGGCAAGAATTGTTGTTCAGTAGTGAAGGAATGCTTGCAAGGCATGGATTGTTCTCTTTATATTTGTTGGTTTTCATTTTTCCATTTGAATGATATTGACTAGTTATTATGGAACTGAACTTAGAAATTACATTGGATAGAATATGAAAGAGTTTTATTTTTTTTATTGTTGCATGCCAGTTTTGAATCTTTGAGGGTTATGTGATCGAAATAATCTTATTTGAATTTAATTGTCAGTAATGGAAGTTGATATTCTGTGTAATTTGACCGCTTTATTTAAAAGGAAATCTATCTTTTGATGACTCTTGGGGAGGTAGTAAGTATCCACAATCTCTCATCCAGTTGCTTCTGCTTCATTCATGTTCAGAACATATAGAGTAAGACAAATTTTCTACAGCCTTGAATATATTTTTAATTTCTGCTTTAATCATGTTGGTTAAAAATGTCAAGGTGTCATTTTTAGAGGTTTGTATCTTTAGATCGCTGAATACATCATAAAAACCATATTAGAATAAAATAGTAATTATTGATGCTGCCTATTTCTGATTATTAAGAAAAGATACATGATAAAATATGTTTCTTGTGAAATTTTGTAGGACATAGGCTTTTGTGAATATAGAACAGCCTGGAAAGTACTCATAGATGAAAACAAGAGAAAAACATATACAGAATTTAATTAAATAATTTAATAAAAAAGTTTAATTGATTAAATCTTATAGGACATGGCACCTTAATAAGTTAGAATTTTAAATTCAGCAATGGTATTTATTCTTATTAGTAAACATTAATAGAAGTACCCTTGATACATTTCTTCCTCTTGTACCTATATTTTAATAGTAAAATGTTAGTAGTTGTCTGACCATTGTAAGATTCATCCATGAATGGTTCATTT
Organism: Pseudonaja textilis; assembly: GCF_049901715.1. Lineage (NCBI taxonomy): Eukaryota > Metazoa > Chordata > Lepidosauria > Squamata > Elapidae > Pseudonaja > Pseudonaja textilis. Next base: position 291,195,412 of record NC_141990.1, on the reverse strand, counting down.
GTCAATAGCTGTACAAATAAGAAACAATACGATTGCTTTGGAGTAACTCAGGCTCTTTTACAAATTATTGTTAATATTGTTTTTATTTGAGCAACTGAATATATTTAGATCCAAATTTAAAGCTATATTTTTGTATGCATGAAAATTTATGTCAGTGCAAAAAGTGAACAAAATATAAAAACAGTTGACCCATTGTAGACGTAGCTAGATCAGTCTACCTCAATTGACTACATGCATTTCTTTCATTATGCTTTATCTAGGTTGATTGTAACTAAAGGGATAATGTGCAAGAATATTCAGAATCTCAGTAATGCTTTTAGAATAGAAATGTAATGAAATTTCCTTGTTGATTACATAGCTGCCATCAAACATGAGGATTTTAATTAACAAACAGGTTGTAAGACATTGTCATCATAACCATCAACACAAAATGTTTATTCAACTGGTTCCTTTTTAAATTGGTTTTGACTGCTCCAAATAATCCATAGCTTCACTATTTTGATTGTAGAAACTCCACTGTATATGCAATTAGCTTTTTATGACCTTTTGCAATTATTATATGTGAAAGTAATAATAAATGTTCTTGGTTATAGTGTATCTTAAAACATTTGGTTCTATAATTCTCATGTTTAATTGAAACTTTTCAATGAAATCCTTTGGGTTACTTTCTAGTCCCCCACCCCATCCCATCCAACAGAAATATCTTTCACTCCTATTTTTATAGCAGATGTAGATTGCTTTAATTTGTTAATAATAAATTATTAATTGTATAAACATGCTCAAGGAGAAATAACATTGTACATAAAACAATGTACAATCCTAGTAATCCTTGAATGACTGCAACCCAAATAATGCTAACTTTTCTGTGTAGCTGAATATTTTTATTTTCTGGAGTGTAATATTTTAGTGTTGTCAGAATGTCATTGGCTAAATAGAATACAAGGGATTTTTTTAATTACACATGGTACATTAACTAAATGCTCAAGATTTTGAAATTGTGTCTTCAAACAATACAAGCAATGGGAATTTCCTGTTATAAAAACTAGATTCAGAAGAGACAAAGGTACCTAAGATCATATTGGTAAAAACTGGTAGTTTGTAGAAAAAAACAAGGAGTTCAAGAAAGGTTTTTATTTTTGCTTTATTAAATATACTAAGGCTTTTAACTGTATAGAAAACAATAAACCTCAGAGAGTCCTTAAAACATGGGTACAATGAATATCCAGGTACTTTAGACATTGTGAGTTTATATGGATATCCATATAAATTAAATTAAGAATTTAGTTGAAATTTTGAAAAAGAGTATACCATGGTAATTGGGAGGTGTGTGTGTCTGCCTGTGTGTTAGTCTGAACTGCTGGCAACATCTGTAAAGGTGTTTCTTTTTTTACTATGAGACTTATATGCAGATTATTTCAGGAGAAATGCTGAACTATAAAAAATAGAATATGAAATTGAAATTGTTAGGAGAAACATCAGCTGGTGATCCCATCATTCAGTTCTAATTTATCACGGTGAAAGCTGGATATTCAGAAAAACTGAATGAAAGATGAAATTGATGCCCCTAAATTGGGGTGCTGGAGATAATTGAGAATCCCTTTGCCTATAAGAACGAATAACTCAAAACTAGATGAAAGTGAAACAAGACTGCTCATTGCAGTTCCTAATAATAAAGCTTTAATATTTTGGACAGATAATGCAAAGGCAAGACTCAATGAAAAAGACTGATGGTTGGAAAAACTAAAGAAGATTTAAAAAGAAGTTGACAGAGAACAAGATAGCTTGGTACTATCCTTGATAATGCAAGCATGAGCTTGAGAATGCAAAAAAGCAATTATTGCAGGCAGTTCTAGTTAAATTATGTCTGTTGGGTCATGAAAAGTTAGAAGTGGCTGACGAACAAGAGTAAATTTATGGTGGTGGCCTTTAGCATAGCTCCTTTCACAGCTTTGCTCTTCTTCTAGTTTTTGTATTGTTTTGAGTTATGATCTATATGGCTGCCCATCTTAAAGCACAATTCTGGGCAGCTCACAATGCAATCCTAAATTATAAAAATCATAAAAGCACCATCAATCCCCATCACCTCTATCATCTCCTAGGGATGCTCCAACAACCAGCCCAAAATATCCTCACTTTACTCCAGCATTTGATAAAATACACTTCCTGATGGCCTTGTAGAAGACTGAAGGGCTGGGGGGGGGGGGAATGGTGTTCCATAAGGTAGGGACAACCACAGAAAATGTGCACTTCTGAGATCCCGCTAGATGGCAACAGTTTAGGAAAGGGACCTAGAACATGCCTTCCCTATCTGATCTGGTGGGACAGGCAGATAGTCTCAGAGAGAGTTGGTCTTGCAGATAACCCATGCAATGTAAGCCTTTAAAGGTGATAACCAATACCTTGATTTACACCTGAAAGGAAACTGTGCATGTATCTCATGCAACAGACTCATTACTTGGGTAAACCTGGAAGCAGTCAACATTCTGCACTGCTTTATTCTAACCAAGTTGTTGTTTCTGAATGGTTTTCAAGGTTAGCCCCATGTACAGCATAATGCAGTAAATCCTAATGGGAAGTGACTAAGAGATAGGTGACTGTGAGCAAGACTTCCTGGTCCAGGAAGAAGTACATTTGGCACACAAGATGAATCTATACAAAGCCTCCCTACTCACAACTGCCACCTGCTTGCTCATCAAGCATGAGCTGTGAGTCTAAGAGACAAAAATTGTGCATCCACTCAGTCCATGGAAATGCAACCCCATTCAGAGTCAAAGATGTCTAGATTCCAAAGGGCTAAAAAGTCAACACTACTCCATCTTGCCAGGACCGATCAGTTCTATTCCACTCAAACTCTTACAATCCCCAGTCACTCAGTTAACACCACAACAAAATCTTCTGCCTAGCAGGGTGTGGAGATTTATAGCTGTACATCATCAGTATATATATCAGGGATCGAATGACCTCATCCATAAGTTTCATATATGTCAGTGGGAGAGATGAGAGATCTAAGCCCTAAGGCGCACCCCACACTGTAGATCCTAGAGCTGCCCCCAATACACACTAATTGGAACCATATCCAGAGAAAGGTGGTAAGATGCAAAATAATGTATGTTACTCCCAATCTCTGTAAATAGTCCAGAAGGATATTCATGGTTGATGGTATCAGAAGCCACTGAGAGATGCAGGAGAGCCAGGATGGTTGCATCACATCTGTCTTGAGCCCATCTTATTACTCTACCCTCACCTGAACCCAAAAGGTCCAGATAATCCATTTCATCCAGGGTACCCTGAAGCTGAGCACTAACCATTATCTCAATAACCTCCAAAAAGGAAAGGTTGCATACTAGACAAAAATTCTTTAATAATTTAGGTCCAAAGATGGCATCTTAAGGAGACAACACACTACTGCCTACCTCAAGGCAGGCAATACCATCCTCTCCCTCAAAGAGGAAATTAACCATTGCTTGGACCCAACCACTGGTCACCTCAAACAACCAAGAGCGGCATGGTTCAGAAATAGAGGCCAAGCTCATTTCCTCAGGATCAATTGGCTCAGACAGCTTCCAGATAACAACACTCATATGTGTTTTATTATTATTATTATCTTTATTGTCAGAGTACAACTTGAGTACAATGAGATTGGCTGAGCCTCCCTTTGTGCACCCCCACGCAACAGTTGTTGTCTCAGTCACTACTTCAACTCCAAGCAGAAGTGGGTTTCATTCCTAAGAGAGAACTAGAACAGTCTCCTGGGTTTTAGGCCAGCATTTTCACTAAGTGAAACAAGTCTTATAGCAGATGCAGTAAAGGCAGAAAAATAAGTACACTTTTACACCCTTATTGCCACAAGTTATGTCTAATATACAGAATCTCACAGACATGAGTACACCCCACACATTTTGTAAATATTTAAGTATATCTTTTCATGTGACAACACTGAAGAAATGACACTTGGCTACAATGTAAAGTAGTAGGTATACAGCTTGTATAACAATATAGATGTGCTCTCCCCTCAAAATATAGCCATTAATGTCTAAACTGCTGGCAATGAGTACACCCCTAAGTCACAATGTCCAAATGGGGCCCAAAGTGTCAATATTTTGTGCAGCCACCATTATTTTCCAGCACTGCTTTAACCCTCTTGGGCATAGAGTTCACCAGAGCTTCACAGGTTGCCACTGGAGTCCTCTTCCACTCCTCCATGACAACATCATGGACTGGTGGATGTTAGTGACCTTGTGCTTCTTCAGATGAGCTGTTCAGAGCATCCCTTGATTGGGATGATGCTTCTGTCACTCGTCTGATAGGCTGGGCTTTAATTGAGAGGACACTCCTCCTCCATGGGACTCCTCCTTAGCGTCCCCAGTTTTTGCTCAGCCTTAGTGGATATAGGCAGCTTAATTTCCTTTCCCTTGGCTGGAATAGCAAAGGCTTCAAAAAAGAGAGAACAAAAAGGTTTGCTTTTAAACTCTAAACAAATCCTTTAAGGCTTTTAGTTTCAATGAGTTAAGGAGCTCCCTACAGCATATAACTCGAGCCGAGGGAGCTCACTGTAGCTTCAGATAATGATCTCCTCACCCCCAGGGCAATCGGAGGCGATAACGCCTCAGCCGCATGGCTAACAACTCACATTTCTTAGCCTCACAAAGGTTCTGACAGCTCTGGCTGTCCATCTCAGGGGAACACCTCTTAAACAGCAGTGTTACTTAGATGACATTTTGTTATTATCTTGTTCATATAAACAGGCAAAGGGGGAGGCCTCACCATCGGTCATCACTAGGAGAGACTTGCAGTCCATCTCTCATCACCCACGCATATGCAAGTTTCTTGCATGGGGCTACAAACTTACAGCCTCCTGTAGTGCATTGATATTACACGTGGGACCTCAACAAGGCCCTGACCGCACTCAAGAAAACTCCTTTTGAGCCCCTGTAGACCCCAAGTCTCCATTTCTAATGTACAAGGTGGTTCTCTTGATTATCATTACACCAGCCAGTCGCATCTTGGATCTAGTAGCCTTGTCAGACAGGAGCTCTGTATTTTTCACACAGACAGAGTGGTCCTTAGTCCAGATCCATCTTTCTTCCATAGATAAATTTGGGTTTCCACAGACCATAGGAACTAATACTCCCGTAAGTTTGCCTGAGACCGACATAAAATCTGGCATGATGTAAGGTGAGCTCTCTGCATATATTTCAACCGCACGACGTGTGTTAGGAAATGGGGGTTCTCTTTGTTTCTTTTCAACCATCCACCATTGGGTGCAAGACCTCTCCCTCAATGATCACTAGGTGGCTGAGAGCACAATTACCAAGTCCTATGAGACCAGTCTCTTCCTGTACCCAGGGGCATCACTGCTCATTCGACCTGGAGCACTGTGATGTTGACGACATGGGCCACAAGTGCTAATAGAGGAAATTTACAAGGCGACAACCTGGGCCTCACCATCGCCTTTTATTTAGAAACTATTAGAATGATGTCTTCACCTCTACGGAGGCTGCCTTTGACAGGAGAGTGTTGCAAAGGGTCCATAGGGACCAAGAAAATGGGGAATCCGAACCAGACGGAAGCCCTCCCGTAGGACAGGCCAAGCTTTGGTATGTCCCAAACAATGGATGCTCTGAACAGCTCATCTGGAGAAGGGGCGTTGGTACTTACCTGACACGCCCTTTCTCTGTGAGCTGTGAAGAGTATCCATCCCCACCTTTATTCGTCTGGTGGGACACTATTCCAGCCAAGTATTAGAAAGCGTGAAGGAGAAGAAATATTTCATCACTTCGACTTCACCAAAACTGGGGACCTTAGGAAGGAGTCCCGTGGAGGAGGAGGAGCATCCTCTCAAAGCCCAGCCTATCAGACGAGCGACAGAAGCATCATCCCAATCAATGCATGCTGTTCACAGCTCACAGAGAAAGGGCGTGTCAGGTAAGTACCAACGCCCCATCTCTACCTTCCATTTCAGGATGCCCCACAGATGCTCAATAGGGATTAGGTCTGGAGACATGCTTGGCCAGTCCAACACTTTTACCCTCAGCTTCTTTAGCAAGGCAGTGGTCGTTTTGGAGGTGTGTTTGGGGTCATTATCATGTTGGAATACTGCCCTGCGGCCCAATCTCTGAAGGGACGGGATCATGCTCTGCTTCAGTATGTCAAAATACATGTTGGCATTCATGGTTCCCTCAATGAACTGTAGATCCCCAGTGCTGGCAGCACTCATGCAACCCCAGACTATGACAGTGCCACCATTATGCTTGACTGTAGGCAGGACATACTTGTCTTTCTACTCCTCACCTGGTTGCCGCCACACACACTTGACACCATCTGAACAAAATAAGTCTGTCTTGATCTCATTTGATCACAGGAAATGGTTCCAGAAATCCATGCCCTTAAGTCTGCTTATTTGCAGCAAACCGTTTGTGGGCTTTTTTGTCCATCATCTTTAGAAGAGGCTTCCTCCTGGGACGACAACCCTGAAGACCAATTTGATGCAGTGTCTGGCATATGGTCTGAGCACTGACAAGCTGACCCCACTCCCCTTCAACCTCTGCAGCAATGCTGGCAGCACTCATACGTCTATTTCCCAAAGCCAACCTCTGGATATGACACTGAGCACAGGAATTCAACTTCTTTGGTCAACCATGGCGAGGCCTATTCGTAGTGGAACCTGGCCTGTTAAACTGCTGTATGGTTTTGGCCACCATGCTGCAGCTCAGCTTCAGAGTCTTGGCAATCTTCTTATAGCCTAGGCCATCTTTATGTAGAGCAACAATTCATTTTTTCAGATCTTCAGAGAGTTCATTGCCCTGAGGTGCCATGTTGAACTTCCATTGACCAGTAGGAGAGAGTGAGAGCAATAACACCAAATTTAACACACCTCTCCCCCTTTACACCTGAGACCTTGTAATACTAATGAGTCACATGCCACCAGGGAGGGAAAATGGGTACTTGGGCCCAATTTAGACATTATCACTCAGGGGTGTACTCACTTTTGTTGCTAGCAGTTTAGACATTAATGGCTGTGTGTTGTGTTATTTTGAGGGATAGCACATTTACATTGTTATACAAGCTGTCTACTCACTACTTTACATTGTAGCCAAGTGTCATTTCTTCGGTGTTGTCACATGAAAAGATATACTTAAATATTTATAAAATGTGAGGGGGTGTACAGTATCTGTGAGATACTGTAGATTCTAGTCTATAGCTCGGTTAACTCTGTCTTCCTCCAGCAGTGGAGAACAATCTTGAACTAAATACACTCAAAACCATAGAAATGGTGGTAAGTTTTAGGAGAAACCCTCCTATACAACCACCTTTTACAATACTAAACAACACAGTATCAACAGTACCAACTCAGAAAGCTCAAATTGCCCATAGAGCTGCTGATTCAATTCTACAGAGGAATTATTGAGTCTTTCATCTGCACCCCTATAACGGTCTGGTTTGGCTCTGCAACCAAACAAGACAGACACAGACTTCAACAGATAATTAGAACTGCAGAAAAAACAATTGCTACGAACCTGCCCTCCATTGAGGACCTGTATATTGCACATGTCAAAAAGAGGCCTGTGAAAATATCTACAGACCACTGACATCTTGGACATAAATTGTTTCAACTTCTACCCTCAAAATGATGCTATAGGGCACTGTACACCAGAACAACTAGACACAAGGACAGTTCCCCCCCCGAATGCCATCACTCTGCTAAACAAGTAATTCCCACAACACTGTCAACTTATTTACTAAGACTGTATTACTATTATTCCTCTAATTACTAGATTATAATAATACTTCCTAGTACCTACCTCTTCCCACTTACGTCTATAACTGTGTTTCTTGTATCTTTACAATTTATATTGTTCTATTGTTTCCTAGTATGATTTGATTGCTTATTAGTAACCTATGATTTTCACTTAATTCTTGATGAATATCATATGATATTTCTTTTATGTACACTGAGAGAGCATATGCACCTAAGACAAATTCCTTGTGTGTCCAATCACATTGGCCAATAAAGAATTCTATTCTATTCTATTCTATTCTATTCTATTCTATTCTATTCTATTCTATTCTCCAGCAGTGCTGTAAGAGTCTCTTTTCAATCCATAAGAGTCTCTTTTCAATCCATATTAACCATACAGAGCAAAGGTGAAAATTGAGTCTATGAGACAGGGTGGTTTATAGCAACAGCATTTTCAGACAAAAGAGTAGACTGCCATAAAAATGGAGACTCTGTCTCTTCATGCTGCAAAGCAGGAAAATGTATTAAGGCAGCCTGTAATGCTGACATTTATTAAATTTTCATTCTTTGAAAATTAGTATTCACTTATCAAATTGATACATAGTTACTTTGAATATGGAAGAAATAGTTTAGCGTGTTTCAGAAATTTAACTAATTTTGTTTGTGTATCAAATGAATGGCTTATTCGCTGTTAAAATTCCTCAGGGCAAAGTTTACCATTTGTTTACTTAGCCTTGCCAACTGATGGGAGTGGTATAGTACCTCAGGATAGGTCAGAGTGCACTATGAATGTTAGGCTGGGTGTGTTTGGGCTGTAGTAAACTGAGTTTCTATATGATGTTCAGCAAAAAACAACAACAACACCCTCTTGTTTTCCTGAAGTGTAACCTGAAAAGAAAGTTTTGCCGATAACGGTGTCCTCTCATTCTTCTTATACCCATCCTCTAGGATGTAGTAGTCTAGAGGGGACATGAAACAGCTAACAAAAATGAGATGGTTTGAACATGGAAAAGCAGATATATATTTTGTAGAAACTAAATGTAGTATTTTTACCCAGCTCATTCCCATACTATGATTCATGCTTTGTTAAGCTAATTTATCAAAACAAGTCTTTTTAATATGGGGGTTATTGTTGATACACTTAGAAATTAAATGCAGAATGGAAATAAAAGAATATCAATTGAATTAAAATACACAAAAATAGAAAACAGACACAAAAACTAGTCAGTTTTAAGTTTAAGGGAACAGTAGAATGCCCAACATGTAACCATTTTACCATAAAAAGAATAAGTAAACTGTCGCAACTACCAAACTACTAACAATATATAATTAACTCAGTCAACTAAAATTAACAATTGTTGAACATTAAAAACCATACAAAGCAGTCCAGAAGACCACAGGTTCCTAATCAGAGGAGCCCCTTTATTTCTCATGTGTTGTCTTTGTTTCCCTTGGAGTGGGTACATTCGTCTTTAGCTTTGCATTCCAAGTGCTACTATAATTTTTCATAATGTTTTGGATTGTACTGCGTTCTGCAATTTATTTATTTACTTCTATCCCACCTTTATTATTTTTGTAAATAACTCAAGACGGCATACACTACATTCTTTACCCCTCCTGCTTTTCCTACAGTAACAACCTGTGAAGTAGATTGAGCTGAGAATAACTGGCCCAAAGTCACCCAGCTAACTTTCATGCCTAAGGCAGGACTAGAACTCATGGTCTCCCAGTTTCTATCCTGACACTTTAACTACAAACTGGTTCTCTACAGTTGCACCCATTAAGGAGCTGAGAAACCAAAGAGGCTATTCTCTCACATTTTTCTAAGCCCTCAGAGCTTGTTTGGGCCAATTTTTCAGACAAAATTCAGATGGAATTTGATTTTGATGTTAACTTCACTATGGTTGAACCTTTTTTGAGTGAACTTTCTCTTGTTTTGGTAAATTGTTAACACCAGCTGTGGCTTCCACTTTTGAAAAATCAAAATGCTGTTAGTTGAAATTATACGTTATTCTTTGTTGCTGTTCCAAAAAAGGAGGGACAGGAAAGTTCAAGAGTTGAACATTTATGTGCATAATGTTTAATTATGGTTTAGCATTGCTTGCAAATCTTGCTGTTGTACTTGGAGAGCCAGACAAATTAGACCTATAAAAACATTGGTCTGAGGATATTTAGGCTTCCCTTCATATATCAAGTTGCAAGTTGAAAAATCTGGCATTCCTTATCCTAAACTTGTACATAACACAAATAACTATAACATATAATAATATGATTTGGTATATTTGATCTAAGTTACAGTATCAGAGTATTCTATGTTCTATTTGTAT